>NC_044982.1:130282474-130455305 GCF_008728515.1 Papio anubis
ATAGGCATGGCATGGGGCTGGAATCTCTAAGCATTGGGAGCTGTGACCTGGAAGCCTAAGCAGCCTCAGTGGCTGATCTTAGCTCTGTAGGAGTGCAGGCTCCTCTCCAAGTTCTGAGGACAATGTTCAGTAGTAACACCAAATGGCAGGGAGAAACAATGATGAGGTAGCCTAACTGGACACCAGACCTCAGCTTGGGACGAGGGAAATCAGATGTTCCTGTCTGCCCTTTGAACTGTGTCCATCTCTAGGGATTTTTGTTTGTCTTAAAAACTATTCATAGAAAGGAGGAGACTCAGGAGCTAATCCAGAAGGCAGGGCCTGAGCAGAGTACATTTGAGTAAAAATCAGTTGCTGAGATTTGCATCAGGAAATATTGGAGCAGTTGATTCCCCAGGGCAGCCAGGGTACCCTCTTTCCTGGGTGGTAGATGCCAGCTGAGGCAGACAGGAGCAACCAATTCAGCCATATCCAGATTCTGTACAGTGGCTGGACAGCCACAGCTTTTGCAGAAAACTCAATACCTTTATTTCAGTTAGTTTCAGAACTCTCAGACTCAGCATCCCAAGAACAAAAGAAAATTCTAGATGGAAACCTCATTTAAATTCTGAAGAGTAGTTATACTTGGAGGCACAGTGTTCAGATGTTTGGAGATTTGTATATTTGGCACTTACAAACAGCAGCAGCCGTGACAACAACAACAGGGACATATAGATCTAAAGGTTTAGTGTTTAATAGTTTGTGTATTGTTCTTACACAGACTTACAAGGCAAAAACACAAAACTCCCAACCAGCCCTGTTGCACATGTTGCGATTGAGTGATAGATCTTTGTAAGCTACCAGGGAAGTTCTCCTGGAGTCTTAGAGGGAGGGGAATGAGATGGGCTAGGAAGAAACAATGGTGAATAAAACTCCTGGCTCCAAATACCCTGATTATTTGGTCTTCCATCCTATTTGCTGAGGAATTAAGAGCAAGTACCAAGGGGTAGGGATGGAGGATGTCTTTTTTTCTTACGATTTACTAGTTGCTCTCTTCCTCTGGGCTCGGCACTGAGTTTCATTCACGTCCTACAAATGCTCACCAACCATGACCAAGTGTCTAGAGAAAGACTCAGGGGCCTCAGATCTTGGACATGCAGATGCTGTCTTTGTTTTCCCAGACCCTTCCTGTAGCTTCCCCTGAGTCTGGGGCAGGCTTTGTTTTCCCTCTTGCTCCAAGACTGTCTTTCAGAGACCTTGTGAATCTGACCATCAGCTCCAGAGGTCCCTCCACTTAGGGTATAATCTTACAGCTTCACCAGCTAAGGGGCTGATGGCTGTTCCGTGAGATCCCGGCCAGCCTTGGGAAAGAAACCCTGCAAGTTTCTTATTCTGAGCTGAATAAGACAGACCCATCTTTTGCTATTGCTATTTTTGCCAAGAAATTCTTCTAAGACACACATCTATTTGTGTCACTTTCTTATTCCCAAACTTTCCTGGGCTCCCCATGACCCTCAGGATTTTTGGCTCTCCATTCCTCCCTGGAGTGCCCCTGCCCTCCCTCCTTTCTGGAAGAGGATTCATCTTTTGTCACCTCCTTGAGAAGCCTTCCCAGACCCCTCTGGGTGGAGTTAGCCACTTTTAGTCATTTCCTTCTTTGTGTTTCCATTGCATAATAACAGAGATCCCTGAATACTTACTGAGCTCTCTCCACGGGCTGAGAGCTGTCCAGACACCTTGCAAGCATTGTCTCATCGATCCTCACAAGAGCCTTGTGAAGTCTGCACTTTCCTTATTTCCATTACAGTTGAGGAAATGAGACAAGCTGCCTAAACATATGTGAGGTTGTGTGTCTAGATGGTGATGGAGGCAGCATTTGAATCTGATTAGTTCAGCTCCTGAGCCCATGTCTCATCAGGAGTATACTGTTCTGAACCTGTGCATCTCTGTGACGGCACTTATAACATTTTATTATTGTTTATTTATATCCCTTCTTTTCATTTGACTGAGCTGCTTCAGGGCAGAAATACTGTGTTTTTAATCACTGAGACTAGTACATAATAGGTGCTCAATAAATTCCTGAGGGAGAAAGAAAAGAAGGAAGTGTGGCAATGATTATATCAATAAGAACATAGAAATAATTCAGGAAAATGTTCAAATTCCCTAGGGTCAAGACCAGGCCTGTGTTACCTATGTTAAGGGAATAATTTAGTCTACAAAAAAGGTAAATAGTTTTGCTACAAGTAAAAAGCTGATGTTCCTAGAAAGTTTGGGCCAAAGACGGATCAACCCAGAATATTTGTCTTAAAAATGAAATAAGTAATCCCAATCATCAGACACTTTTTTTTTTCCCTACCTTTTGAGACAGAGCCTCACTTTGTCACCCACGCTGGAGTGCAATGGCTCGGTCTCGGCTCACTGTAATCTCTACCTCTCAGGTTCAAGCGATTCTCCTGCCTCCACCTCCTGAGTAGCTGGGACTACAGGCACACACCACCATCCCCAGATAATTTTTTTTTTTTTTGAGAGGGAGTCTCACACTGTCACCCAGGCTGGAGTGCAGTGGCCGGATCTCAGCTCACTGCAAGCTCCGCCTCCCGGGTTTGCGGCATTCTCCTGCCTCAGCCTCCCTATAGCTGGGACTACAGGCGCCCGCCACCTCGCCCGGCTATTTTTTTGTATTTTTTAGTAGAGACGGGGTTTCACTGTGTTAGCCAGGATGGTCTCGATCTCCTGACCTTGTGATCCGCCCGTCTCGGCCTCCCAAAGTGCTGGGATTACAGGCTTGAGCCACCACGCCCGGCCAATTTTTTTTTTTTTTTTTGGAGAGACAGAGTTTCACCATGTTGGCCAGGCTGGTCTCAAACTCCTGACCTCAAGTGATCTGCCCGCCTCGGCCTCCCAAAGTGCTGGGGTTGCAGGCATGAGCCACGGCACCCAGTCATCAGACACTTATTTTGTAAAGAATTTATTGAATTCACCCATACATGGTCTATGTGGATATAGTCTGGAATCCAGGCTATAGAGAACTTATGGAGTATTTATGGAGAAATGGCTGATTCTAGGACAAGGATTCCTGAATGTTCTAGGGAACTGACTAATATTTCCAAAGATTTCCTATTCTCCAAGCATAGGAGCCAGATGGGGTGGAACCAAGGCTCAGGCTTGGTCAGGGCAGAGCGACTCCTCTCTTTCACTTGTTAGATGTCCTAAACCATTTTGTCCAATGTTATCGTTGCAAATTGGTTGTCGTGATGGTTAATTTTATGTGTCAACCTGACGGGGCCCTGGGTGTCTAGACTTTTGGCTAAACCTTATTCTGGTGTGTCTGAGAGGATGTGTTTTGATGGGACTAACATTTAAATTGATTGATAGACTGAGTAAAACAGATTGCTCTCCCTGATGGGGCTGGGCCTCATCCAATCAGTTGAAGACCCGAATAGAAAAAAAAGGCCAAGTAAGAGGAAGTTCCTCCTGCCTGACTGCTTGAGCTGGGACACCGGTCTTTTCTGCCTTTTGGCTCAGACTAAAACGTTGGCTCTTTTTGGGTCTCAAGCCTGCTGGCTTTTGAACTGGAACTTACACCATCTACTCTCTTGATTCTCAGGCCTTCAGACTCAAACTGGAACTACACTTTGACTCTCCCGATTCTCCAGCTGCCTGACTGCAGATCTTGGGACTTCTCAGCCCCCAAAATCTTGTGAAGCAATTCCTTATTTTATATACGTATACAGTCATGCTCCGCATGATGACATTTAGGTCAATGATAGATCGCGTATACAATGGTGGGTCCTATAAGATTATGATACTTTAGCTTTTCTATGTTTAGATGTGTTTAGATACACAAATACTTACCATTGTGTCACAGTTGCTTTCAGTATTCAGTACAGTAACATGCAGTACAGGGTTTTTGGCCTAGGACCGATAGGCTCTGTCATATAGCCTAGTTGTATATTTGACTGTATCACGTAGATTTGTGTAAGTACACTTTATGTTGTTCCTGTAACTGAAATGCAGATCCAGTCACTTACCACTTGCATAATCCAATGAATAAGAGTGAGGTCTGGTCTAAAGAAACTGCTTTATGTTCTATTATAAAGACACATACCCGTGTATGTTCATTGCAGCATTATTCACAGTAGCAAAGCCATGAAATAAGCCTAAATGCCCATCAGTGGTAGACTGGATAAAGAAAAGGTGGCACATATACACCAGGGAATACTATACAGCCATAAAAATGAATGAGATCATGCCCTTTGCAGGGACATGGATAGAACTAGAGGCCATTATCCTTAACAAACTAATGCAGGAAAAAAAATCAAATACTGCATGTTCTCACTTAAAAGTGGAAGCTAAATGATGAGAACACATGGGTACAAAGGGGAACAACACACACTGGTGCTTATTGGAGAATGAGGGTGGGAGGAAGGAGAAGATCAGAAAGAATAACTAATGAATGCTGGGTTTAATACTGTGGTGATAAAATAATCTGTACAAAAAACTCCCATGACCCAAATTTACCTATGTAACAAACCTGTGCATGTACCCCTGAACTTAAACTAAAAGTTAAAATTCTTCCAATCTATGAACATGATATGTCTTTCCATTTATTTGTGTCTTTTAAATTTTCTCTATCAATCTTTTATAATTTTCAGTGTACAAATCTTTCATCTCTTTGGTTAAATTAAGTACTAAGTGGTTTCTTTTTGTTGCTAATATAAATGAGATTGTTGTTGGTGTATAAAATCACCATTGAGTTTTGCATCTTTATTTTGTATCCTGTAACGTTAATAAATTTGTTTATTAGTTCTGAAAAAAAGTGATATATTTCAAAGCTAGCTTATGGGAAGAAGCACAGGCTTCTTGCCTTAAGGGTAGCCTGTGTAGAAAGTAGGAATTATTTTAAAAGAAATTATTTTAAAAGGGGACTTGGCATGAATAGTATGCAGGGAAGGAAGTACTTGGATGGAAGTCCACATAACTCGCTTCAGTGCCTTATCTACCGGGCCATTGAGCTGGCGCCTTCATGGGCAGAACTGGGTTTTAAAAGTTCCTGGAACTCTCCAGGTGGGAGAGAATTTTGAAGTGGGCATACTTAGGCTCGTAAATCAACTGTTGCCTCTCGAGGCAATCTTCTGGTGGGAGAGAGTTCCACTCTGGAGCCTCTAAGCATATCTTAGATGAACTTGACCTGTAGAGAATGTCTGGTGATGGGGAGGTCTTAGTAGGAAGTGAGGAACAGGGGAAAAGGAGAAAAGAGAAAAGTAAAGAAAAAAATCATTCTCTTTTTTTCTTAGACGAATGGGAGCACTTGGTTGCATTCCCACAATGACAAAGCTGCCTATGTGACTCATTTCTCAGAACACAGTGCTGTAGTTTAGCGATGCATGACTATATCTCGCCATCTATCTATCTATCTACTATCTATCTATCTATCTATCTATCTATCTATCTATCTATCTATTTATCTATCTATCTATCTATCTCTCCTATTGGTTCTATTTCACTGGAGAGCCCTGCCTAATACAATTGTTTTAATCATTCCTCATTTCCAATGTGCTTTCCTCCTTGACTTTCATTATGGGTGGAGCAGGCTCTGTTTGATTCTAAAATTATATGAGGAAAATATAAAGACATAACCACCACAAAATTGCTGTTTTGGTAGAGGGAGGCTGTTATGTAGATAAAGGATTAGTCTTAATACTCCATTCAAGTTAAATTATTAATTCACTGAATTTTTATGGAGTACCTACTGTGTGGTAAGACTATTCCAAAGAAGCAATGATTTCTGCCCTTGTGTGTGTATGTTTTATTTTTTATTTTTAAATTATTATTACTATTTTTTGAGATAGAGCCTTGCTCTGTTGTCCAGGCTGGGGTGCAGTGGCGTGATCTCAGCTTACTGCAACCTCTGCCTCCCGGGTTCAAGTGATTTTCCTGCCTCAGCCTCCTGAGTAGCTGGGATTACAGGCGCCCGCCACCACGCTCAGCTAATTTTTGTATTTTTAGTAGAAACAGGGTTTCGCCATGTTGGCCAGTCTGGTCTCAAACTCCTGACCTCAAGTGATCTGCCCTCCTTGGCCTCCCAGAGTGCTGGGATTACAGGCATGAGCCACCCTGCCAGCCGTGTGTGTATGTTTTAAACAAGGGATAGAGACAATAAGCATGATAAATAAGTCTAACTGTATTGTATGTTAGAGAAAAATAAAGCAGGAAAGGGGAGTGGGGAGGGGTTCAATTTTAAATAGGGTAGTCCTAAAGGGCTGCATTGAGAACTGTATTAGAAAAATGACCTGTACAAAAGTATATTAGCTTCCTATTGTTGCTGTGACAAATGACCACAAACTTAATGGCTTAAAACAACACAAATTTATTCTCTTACAATCCTGGAAGTGAGAATTCCCAAATTGGGCTCCCGGGGCTAAAAATAAGGTGTTGGCAGGGCTGTGTTTCTTTTGGAGGCTGTAGGAGATAATCCATTTTCATGCCTTTTCCAGCGTCTCTAGGCTACATTCCTTGGCTTGTGGCCTCTTCCTCCATATTCAAAGCCAGCATTATCAGGCCAACTCTTTCGCACACTGTCATTTCTTTGGTTCTTGTTCCTTTGCCTCCTTTTTCCACTTATAAGGACGCTTGTGATTTCATTGGGCCCCCTTAGATCTTCCAGGATGTGGAAGACCAAAACTGTGCCACTCCAAAATATGAATGTAGGAGGCCAGAATATGCTACTCCAAAATATGCCTCTTTAGCATAAGGATTATTTTGAGCTAATTATTTTAAGAAACTGTAGACACCAGAGTAACTCTAGACACCAGAGTAACTCTAAAAACAAAGAGTAGAAGTTACCCTTTTGTAAGAGAAATGTATTTTCTAAAGGAAATTCCCATTTCTAAGGTGCCTTCTCTGTACCAGGAAGAGAAGAAATGCTCCAAATCACTAGAGACTTTTCTCAGTGGAGAAGGCACTGAGTTAATCCACAGGAAAAACCTTGTTGTTATTGCAGTGCTTTTCCTGACCTCCCCAAAACAGGCCTCCTCCCACCCTTTCTGTCTTTCTTTCTACTGAAGATAATATTTGACCTGAACTAAAAGCCACTTCCTGGAGATTTACTCACTTTTCTCTGGGTATCTTTCTTGTATATATAAAGTATACCTGTTAATAAACTTCTGTTTGTCTCTTCTTAATCTGTCTTTTGTTACAAGGGTCCATGCCAATAAAAACTCAGAAAAGGTGGAGGGAAATTATTTTTCCTCCCCTATAAGGATAATCTCATCTCAAGTTTAGCTAATTATGACTGTATCAGTTTGTTGGGGCTGCTGTCACAGAGTACCACAGACTAGATAGCTTAAACAACAGACCTTTGCTCATAATTCTGGAGGTTTAAAGTCTAACGGCAATGGGTTGGCAGGGCTGGTTTCTTTGTCGGTCTCTCTCCATGGCTTGTAAATGGCCACCTTCTTCCTGTCTTTACAAGGTTTTCTGTGTATGTGTGCTTGCGTTCTCCTCTTCTCTTCTTGTAAGGACCCCAGTCATATTGGATGATGCCCCACCCTAATGACCCCGTTTTACCTCTTTAAAGACCCTATCTCCAAATCCAGTCACATTCTAAGGTACTGGGGGTTATGACTCCAACATATGAATTTTGAGAGAAGGGACACAATTCAGCTCATCGCATAACCTCAATTCCATTAGGAATTAAGTTCTGCTAATTTACTTCCCCTTTGACACATAACCTAACATATTTACTGGTTCCAGTGATTAGGACAAAAATATCTTTGGGGGGCCATTACTCTGCCGACCACAGAGGGAGCCACGCGGACAACTAGGGAAGAAAAACAGGTGGAGCAAAGGCCTAGTGTGGAGGCGTGTCCATTGGAGGAACAGCAGGGAGGCAACTGAGGCTAGAGCTGACTGAGTGAGAAGAGCACGGGACAGGAGGAGCCTGTTTGCACAGCCTGCAGGCCACCACATGGACTCCGGCTTTTACTCTGAGGGTTTTGAGCGGAGGAACCACGTGAATCTTACTGTGTGTTCACAGGACCTCCCTGGCTGCTGAGTGGGGCATAGATTAGAGAAGGCTGAGGATGGCAGCAGGAGACCAGTTGGGAGGTGACTGCAATAATCCAGGAGAGAGAGGATGATGGCTTTGGCCAGGGAGACCGTGGGGGAGGCCTAAGGCATGGTTGGATTTTGAATGTTTTAGAAAAGTAATTAGGATTTTATCTTGAATTGGTGTGAGTGAAAGAGAGGAGTCAAGAATGACTAAGTTTGTTTTTGTCTTGTGGAACTGGAAGAATGGAGTCGACATGTACTGAGATGGGGAGATCATGGTGAGATGAGAAGCTTCACTTTGGAAATACGAGAGATGACTAGTTAGACACCCAGGTTCAATGTGAATGGCTAGCTTTCTTTATGTATTTAAAGTCAATGTTCAGATTTTAAAAATTAATACATCTCATGATTCTTGTAAAATAAAAAAATAAAAAGAACAAACACTTTCACTTGTTCCTTGACTTTCAATTAACTCACAGGCACAGATTAAAATTAGTCCCATCTACAAACTTATCTAATTACATTCCCTTAAATATCTTCAACAACATTTATAAATTAATATATTTGCTTTTTAAACATTCACATGCCTGGTAGGGTAAACTTACAATATTAATAAGCAAAACCCTCTTAAGCATTTAAATTACTCTTGTATCCTCTAAACATGTAATTATAGTAAATCAAGTTCCCTTAACAATACCACAACTATTTATAAACTTAAAATTCTCCTATACTTTTCAGCTGAAAATCACAGTAAAACATCAGATTCTCTTAAACGTGACCTTTCATAGTTTTTGTTTTTTAGATTGTTGAGTAAGGGTGTGATCATTGCTATCCATGGTTAACTTATAAGAATATTCTGAAGACAACACAAAAAATTGTGCTTTGACAATAAAAACAAGCTATGAAAATTTAAGGTGCTGTTTTCATTCTGGGAGAAAGCTAACCTCTGTCAAGGACATGCTTGAATTATTCCTTGAAAAGTTAAGAACAGTTTTCTTTTTGTTCCCTTTCCTCGCCCCCAAAGAAAAGCTGACTGTGAAAAAGAGCAGATGACTTAACTAGGGTCTAAGTGATTAATAGAGACCTCCTGTTCCTTATCTTCCAGAGTCAGAATATTGACATTGTAATGTTGGGGCTCAGAAAACAATATCCAAAAATGAAATTCTCAGAAGCAAAAGTTTTTCCATGATCTCCTGTCTTCTTGCCTCTCAGTCCCGTTTCCCCCAAAGGCTACCCATGGAAACTAGTCTCTTTCCCAAGGCGGGTCATAGAAACCAGAACCCCTTTTCCCCAAAGGCAGCCAGGAAAACTACAAATATTACTATAACTCTCTCTCCCACCTTTCTATGTAAAAACTGGGCGCAAAGAAATTATCTGACCTAGCTTGTTTGGCTGTAGATGAGAAGACCCTCATTCCAGAGAGGGTTCTATCTATACCCAGAAGGAAGGAGTGCATGCTCAGAGGGGTTAAGAAGAATCCAGACAGAGAGGTCTTGCTGGGTTTCCCCACTCAGTCTGTTAGCATCAGATCATAGCCTTTTGGTCCAATCATTTTTCTATACTGTCCATACTTTGTTGAACCTAAGCATAATAACAATTTCACCTCCATCTTTGGGTCTTCATTCTGAAGGGCCCCATGTCATGTAAAACTCTGATCAAATAAATTTCTGTTCCTTTTCTACTATTAATCTGCCTCGTGTCACTGGTTTTCAGTGGATCTTCAGAAGGTGAAGGGAAAATTTTCCCTTGGCCCTGACAGTAACAAAGGATCTCTTGGAATTGTGAAATTCACAAATTCACTTGATAGGTTAAGAGTCAGGGAGCCTTCCAGACATGGAGGCTGCCACAGCCTAAGACATTGGTGTTTGCTGGACAATTGAATAAAGTCACAGCAAATAGGCAGCCATCACTCTGCAAACTCTGGTGTTAGCTTCTCTCCAGTGGTCCACACAAAGGTTAGCATAGGCAGCAAAATAATAAGGACAGCAAGCAGCAGTAGCAATTAATACCATGCATGTCCAGAGAGGGGCTGCGGGGAATGAGCGTTTTGCAAAGTCCCAGTGTATTCACCTGTTCTATCCTGGTAGAATAAGGGTATCCTCCTGGGAATCCTTATAAGGTCTTGGTATGGGCACTGTAGGGTGAGCTTCCTTTAGACAGTCTTAGTTCTGAGAAAAGAATATCACCCCCTCCAGCAATTTGGGTAGGGTTAGTTAATTTCCAAGTATCTTTTAGCCAATGATTTCCCCTGAGCCAGCTCAGCCAGCAACCCCCCTCTCCTGGAAGCAGTTGACACCTTCCTAGTATGCATGATGTGGGCCTAGAATCACAGAAGATCCCAACACCCACTGGACTATGAGGGCTGGTGGCAGGCTTCTTTTCTTGCAGTCTATTGGCTCAAGCAGATGTGCAGTAAATTTAGGTCCTGGCTACTGAAGTATGTCAGGGCTGACCCAGCCAACATTCTGCTGGACAGAGGGGCCAGTGGGATAGGTTTGGTGATGATGTGAAAGAAAACTAAAATCTTGGAACCCCAAACTCACTATGCCAAAGGGAAAGTTAGGCTTGGGAACTGAGTCCAATTACACAAAAAACTACCTTCCTTTTGTTTCCAAACAGATAGCTATAATTTTACATGCTTACATTATCTTATGTGGAATGTAGATTTACTTGAGTGTGAGATGAATGCATAATTGGCTTTTCCCCCACTCCCCTCTTTTCACATGTAAAATGTAGATTCACTGAGCACTAATTAAAGCCTCAGGAGAATGTAACCACTTTCCTCACTGCCCACCTTCCCTCCTTTTTTATTTCCCTCTTCCCCTCCTTTTTGCCCTTTCCGCTTCCAATATTGAAGTTCCCCAAACCCTTTTTGAAAAAAGCACAAGTCACAGATCCTTAGGGTCTGTGGATTTGTCCACAAACTTAGGGTCTTTAGATTTGAAACTTTAGGGGCCATGATGAAGCCTAGCTTCAAGCAGTATCCTTTACAGTGGGCCCTACAACTGATACGTGAATAAAATTGCTTGCTTTCTAGGCTTTTCACTAAAAATAAGTTACTAATAGTTAACATTGAAATATATATATCTATATATATATTTTAAGATGGAGTTTCGCTGCGTCACCCAGGCTGGAGTGCAGTGGCGTGATCTTGGCTCACCGTAAGCTCCACCTCCCGGGTTCACGCCATTCTCCCGCCTCAGCCTCCTGAGTAGCTGGGACTACGGGTGCCCGCCACCGCACCTGGCTAATTTTTTGTATTTTTAGTAGAGCCGGGGTTTCACCGTGTCATCCAGGATGGTCTCGATCTTGACCTCGTGATCCACCCGCCTCAGCCTCCCAAAGTCCTGGGATTACAGGTGTGAGCCACCATGCCCGGCCTGAAATCAATATATATTTTTAAAGCACTAGACATATATAATTCTGTATGCAAAATACAGAAGAAAAGCAGGATGTGCTTTTAGTAAAAGTATTATAAAAAGACATGAACATGTAATTTTTGTTAAAGGGAAAGTAATTTTGTCTAGACCAGAGGTTTTTAAATATTTTTTTAAATTGAAGGAATAAAAAAATGATGGATAAAACTGAATGGACATAGAAAGTTGAAAAAAAGAAAATAGAAAAGATGATAAAATGTTACAGTACCATTGAAATCTATAGTCAAACTGAGATTGGATGGATTTGTTTATAAGATTTCAGTTAAAAAATAGTTTTAGCATTAATAATACACAATGCAAAAGTAAAATCTGTTTTTCTTTGAACAAGATTTTCATGTAATTTTAAGAGACAGTAAAAGATTTTTATTTACCTTTTGAGTAAACTGCAAAAAATCAAAGAGGAGAGAGAAGAGTCAGATTCAGTCAGTTGTCTTTATTGGATCTTATTGTTTAGGAAACTGAGTTTCCTCTCTGCCAAAAAGTAAAAAGATTTTGCTTTAAAAATCCTTTGAATTATCATTTTGGCTACATGAATGACTTATTTTACAGTGACTTTGATCCAATTTTGCATATCAAGTGTTTTAAATTTTGATACTTGACAAATCTTCCCAAATCAAAATTTCAAGTTCTAAATTTAGCGTTTTGACTTCATTAACTTCTTTTTAGATATTAGGTCCCCTGAAGTCCTAAAGAGATATATCAGCTCACTTGATATATTAAATCATACAGGAATCATTGACAAATATTATATGGTATTTAATTTAATTTTCTTTGGATTTTGTTTATGTAAATGTATTGTTAATATGTATTCTGAAATTATATGAGATTTCTATAATTCTGATATGTCTTAGTATATGTCATCAATAGTAATTATAATTATTGTGCTAAATTATTGTACGCCATAGACATTTCCTGATTTCCTTGTCAATTATGTCTTTGATTATGGCCATCCTAATACTTTTATCATCCACAATTGTTGTTTAACTTTGATCCTTTTCAAAAAGTGGTATAATCAACTATTGTCCAAAACTTGCTTCTTTAGGGAAGTCCACAGAAAGGATTCTGTTGGGTGCTCTTAAATGCGGGTTTCTGATAACCTTGGTGATTGTGCCATTGAACTAGAGGAAAACAAAAAGTTTCCAGACCGCTCCTTGAAGAACTAATGTGGTCATGAGGTTTACTAACCCGAATATCAAATGGAACGAGTTAACTGCATGTGACTAGACTAACAGAGGACTGAAATAATTTTTATGACCTTTTTTCTTTGTCTGAAACATTGTTGATTCTTTTTGTTTTGTTTCTCAGAGTCAAGAAAGCTTTTTTTTTCTTGTGAGCCATTTAGTTTTTAACAATTGAGTAAAGTATACTCTTGTGAGCAAAATTGAAACATGTTTCTTTTTCTCTACCTGATTTCTCTAGAATTTGGAAACTATTTGTGAGTATTCTTAATTTTTGGCAATATATTTATTTGCATATGTTCAATAAGAGTCTTTTCTTTGTAATAAGACAAAACTGGAGACACTGGTTATTTTACCAAGACTTTGACTGGAATGGCATATTTTCAGATATGAACAGACTGCTTTGAGGAATTAAAATTGACTTTATGGAGCTGATAAAAGCCCCTTGGAACTACTGGCCTCATATTTTGTCTATGTCGTTCCTTCACAGGGTTCCTGACCTGTGATAAGTAAAGAATGTCACTTTCTTTTTTTTCTTTTATTTTGAGACAGAGTCTTGCTCTCTCACCCAGGCTGGAGTACAGTGGTGTGATATTGGTTCACTACAACCTCTGCCTCCTGGGTTCAAGCGATTCTCCCTGCCTCACTTTCTGACAGGCTCAGGAAACTCAAGTTATTTTGGGATCTTGAGAAGAGAGGAATTCACCCAATTCATACAGGTACAGATAAATTCTCAGCTGGGCTTGAGAGGCCTTTAAAAATCTAATCTGAGACTCCTTATGAAAAAGCTCCAGGAAAGCCAATGCAAAAAGAGCCTATTGACCAATAATTACTCTTACGGCACTTCATGCAAATAATCAGGCTAAGTATAAGAAGACTAAAACTTATTTTGCAAATAAACTGGTCCTACTCTAATTTATCTTTGGTAAAAATGGGGGACTAGAGAGAGAAAAATAATGTTTCAAAGGAAACTATAGTAAACTTGTTATTAGATTCTAGCCTTGTCCGTTGTTTTTCAATTTTTATTATTTGCTTACAATTTATCTGGACTGTACCTTGAAGTCTTTCCTGACTACAAGTCTTCAAACTAACATTTTCAAATATTTTTTCTGCCGTTTTTCTAACTATTTGGAATCACTAGAAATTATGGCTGTGCTTTTCTTAAAGCCCTACACACTGAAGTTAGGCAACTTAGACTTTGGGAGAAATAATAGCTATACACATATACACACATACACTTTCTCTCTCTATACACATACACATACATATAACCTATATATGTGTGTGTGTGCATTTATTTATTTATATCA
Organism: Papio anubis; assembly: GCF_008728515.1. Taxonomy (NCBI): domain Eukaryota; kingdom Metazoa; phylum Chordata; class Mammalia; order Primates; family Cercopithecidae; genus Papio; species Papio anubis. The sequence goes on from NC_044982.1 coordinate 130,296,431, forward strand.
CCTTCCTGGCTGCCTACAGATGTATGAACTTCTTGGCCTTCTTGGCAATATAGCCTGAATTGTGTTTTCAGGATTGCTTTCCCTTTGTTGCTATAATCTAGCCTTTTTGTCCTCCTCTTTTCCCTGCCCTTTTTTCTTTCTTTCTTCCTCCTTCTGTTTTTCTCTGTGGGACAGGAGACTTCATGTCCTCTTAGGAATAAGCCTTCTTAGCCATATGAGACCTCATCTTCTAGGAGTAAACCATTCTAGTGCTGAGGGATATGACTGAACCTGTGACCAGAGACTCATTTTCTTCTACAATGCTTTCTCCACAAGATTTTGGAGAACAGGAGGGGAATGCAAAAGAAAAATAAAATCTCGTGATCCCAAACTTACTATGTCAAAGGGAAAGTTAAGATTGGGAACTTTTTTGGAGTCACGCAAAAAACTGCCTTCCTTTTATTCCTAAACGGATAGCTGTAATTTCACATGTTTACTTTATGTTACGTAAAATGTAGATTTACTGAGCATGAGGTGAATGTATAATTGACTGTTTCCCCTATTCCCTTCTTTTCACTGAGTGCTAATCAAAGCCTTACAAGAATGTAACCACTTGCCCCATTACTTACCCTCCCTTTTTTTCCCTCTTCTCCCCTCTTGCTTGCTCTTTTGCATTTAAATATAGAAATTCCTAAAATCCTCTTTGGAAAAAGTACAGATTACACATCCTAGTTGTGTTTCTTTTTCCTGAGTGCATCCTCAACGTTGGCAAAATAAACTTCAAATTGATTGAGATCTGCTCCAGCCACTTTTTGATTTACAATGGCAATACCTTGGCGTGACCAAGATTCCCCACCTGAGGGTGACCAGGTTTTGATTTAAGGCCCTGTGGTTGGACTACTGCTGATGTGATAAGCTGTGCCTCTTGCTTTCCCGTCCCTTCCTTCCCCTTTGCTCTGGGATCTGTGGGTGACTACACTGTTCTATGGAACAGTATCACTGTGGTTGGACTTCATTCTAACCAGGGTACATCTTCACCTGCAGATATAGGGAACATCAGAGGTTTAAGACTGTTCCCCTACTCTATCTAACCTACCTGCATCCCAGGAAGAATAGTAAACCCCTAGTTACAAATAAAGAGGTCTAGAATCATAGTTGTCAAGGAATAATCTCTGGATTATGCAGCAAATCTACTCTCTAAATGTGAAGCTGAAACTTGAACCCAGGTCTTCTGTATTCCTGTTATTTCCTCTGTGCAACCCTGTGTCTCTATCAGCCAAGCCATCTACAAGCATCTGCAGGATATCAAGCATGGTACCAAACATTTGGGGTGGGAGGGGATACAAATAGAAAAATACTAGTTTACAGCGGTATAAAAAAGCTGCTAGTAACAACTCCAGATCAGTGCTAAGAGATACACACACACACACGAGAGAGAGAGAGAGAGAGAGAGAGAGACAGAGGGAGAGAAAGGTGGCAGGTAGATCTGTAGGAAAGGCACCGTGAGGGTACAAGTGAGCTGGAAAGAGGCCTGGAGAGAAGTGGGCTTGGGGGCTGGGGACACAGGGACTTCAGAGACACATGGGATATGGGAGAATTTGCCTTGAGACTCTCACAGTGTCTTTCCAAACCTGTTGTACTTCACTGTATCCTTAGCATTCTTTTTTTCTTTTTTAAAAAATACTTTTAAGTTCTGGGATACATGTGCACAGTATGCAGGTTTGTTACATAGGTATACATGTACCATGGTGGTTTGTTGCAACCGTCAACCTGTCATCTACATTAGATATTTCTCCTAATGTTATCCCTCCCCTAACCCTCCAACAGGCCCCGGTGTGTGATGTTCCCCTCCCTGTGTCCATGTGTTCTCATTGTTCAACTCCCACTCATGAGTGAGAACATGGGGTGTTAGGTTTTCTGTTCCTGTGTTAGTTTGCTGAGAATGATGGTTTCCAGCTTCATCCATGTCCCTGCAAAGGACATGAACTCATCCTTTTTTATGACTGCACAGTATTCTATGGTGTATATGTGCCACATTTTCTTTATCATTCCATCATTGATGGGCATTTGGGTTGGTTCCAAGTCTTTGCTATTGTGAATAGTGCTGCAGTAGACATACATGTGCATGTGTCTTTATAGTAGAATGATTTATAATCCTTTGGGTATATATACCCAGTAATGGGATCGCTGGGTCAAATGGTATTTCTGGTTCTAGATCCTCAAGGAATTGCCACACTGTCTTCCACAATGGTTGAACTAATTTATGCTCCCAACAACAGTGTAAAAGTGTTCCTATTTCTCCACATCCTCTCCAGCATCTGTTGTTTTCTGACTTTTTAATGATTGCCATTCTAACTAGTATGAGATGATATCTCATTGTGGTTTTGATTTGCATTTCTCTAATGACCAGGGATGATGAGCTTTTTTTCATGTTTGTTGGCTACATAAATGTCTTATTTTGAGAAGTTTCTGTTCATATCCTTTGCCCACTTTTTATGGGGTTGTTTGTCGTTTTCTTTTAAATTTCTTTGAGTTCTGTGTAGATTCTGGATGGTAGCCCTATGTCAAATGGATAGATTGCAAAAACTTTCTCCCATTCTGTAGGTTGCCTGTTCACTCTAATGATAGTTTCTTTTGCTGTGCAGAAGCTCTTTAGTTTAATTAGATCCCATTTGTCAATTTAGGCTTTTGTTGCCATTGCTTTTTGTGTTTTGAAGTCTTTGCCTGTACCTGTGTCCTGAATTGTATTACCTAGGTTTTCTTCTAGAGTTTTTATGGTTTTAGGTCTTATGTTTAAGTCTTTAATCCATCTTGAGTTAATTTTTGTATAAGCTGTAAGGAAGGGGTCCAGTTTCAGTTTTCTGCTTATGGCTAGCCATTTTTCGCAACACCATTTATTAAATAGGGAATCCTTTCCCCATGTCTTTTTTTTGTCAGGTTTGTCAAAGATCAGATGGTTGTAGATGTGTGGCATTATTTCTGAGGCCTCTGCTCTGTTCCATTGTTCTATATATCTGTTATGGTATCAGTACCATGCTGTTTTGGTTACTGTAGCCTTGTAGCATGGTTTGAAGTCAAGTAGTATGATGCCTCCAACTTTGTTCTTTTTGCTTAGGATTGTCTTGGCTATATGGGCTCATTTTTGGTTCTGTATGAAATTTAAAGAGTTTTTTTTCTAATTCTGTGAAGAAAGTCATTGGTAGCTTGATGAGGACAGCATTGAATCTATAAATTACTTTGGGCAGTATGGCCATTTTCACGATGTTGATTCTTCCTATCAATATTGTGATATGAGCTTAGAATGTTTCTCAATTTGTTTGTGTCATCTCTTATTTCGTTGAGCAGTGGTTTGTAGTTCTCCTTGAAGAGGTCCTTCACATCCCTTGTAAGTTGTATTCCTAGGTATTTTATTCTCTTCATAGCAATTGTGAATGGGAGTTCACTCATGATTTGGCTCTCTGTCTATTATTGGTGTGTAGGAATGCTTGTGATTTTTGGACATTGATTTTGTATCCTGAGACTTTGCTGAAGTTGCTTATCAGCTTAAGGAGATTTTGGGCTGAGGTGATGGGGTTTTCTAAATATACAATCATGTCATTTGCAAACAGAGATAATTTTACTTCCTCTTTTCCTATTTGAATACTTTTATTTCTTTCTCTTGCCTGATCGCCCTGGCCAGAACTTCCAATACTATGTTGAACAGGAGTAGTGAGAGAGGGCGTCCTTATCTTGTGCCGGTTTTCAAAGGGAATGCTTCCAACTTTTGCCCATTCAATATGATATTGGCTGTGGGTTTGTCATAAATAGCTCTTATTATTTTAAGATATGTTCCATCAATACCTAGTCAATTGAGAGTTTTTGGGACAAAGGGGTGTTGAATTTTATTGAAGGCCTTTTCTGCATCTATTGAGATAATCATGTCGTTTTTGTCATTGGTTCTGTTTATGGTGATTGGATTACATTTGTTGATTTGTGTATGTTGAACCAGCCTTGCATCCCAGGGATGAAGTCGACTTGATCATGGATGGATAAGCTTTTTGATGTGCTGCTGTATTTGGTTTGCCAGTATTTTATTGAGGATTTTTGCATTGACGTTCATCAGGGATATTGGCCTGAAATTCTCTTTTTTTGTTGTGTCTTTGCCAGGTTTTGGTATCAGGATGAGGCTGGCCTTATAAAATGAGTTAGGGAGGAGTCTCGTTTTTTCTGTTGTTTGGAATAGTTTCAGAAGGAATGGTAACAGCTCCTCTTTGTACCTCTGGTAGAATTCAGCTGTGAACCTGTCTGGTCCTGTCCTTTTTTGTTGGTTGGAAGGCTATTAATTACTGCCTCAATTTCAGAACTTGTTATTGGTCTATTCAGGGATTTGACTTCTTCCTGGTTTAGTCTTGGGAGAGTGTATGTGTCCAGAAATTTATCCATTTCTTCTAGATTTTCTAGCTTATTTCTGTAGAGGTGCTTATAGTATTCTCTGATGGTAGTTTGTATTTCTGTGGGATCAGTGGTGATAACCCCTTTAACATTTTTTATTGTGTCTATTTGATTCTTCTCTTTTTTCTTCTTCATTAGTCTGGCTAGCACTCTATTTTGTTGATTTTTTCAAAAAACTGGCTCCTGGATTGGTTGATTTTTTTGAAGGGTTTTTTGTGTCTCTATCTCCTTCAGTTCTACTCTAATCATAGTTATTTCTTGTTTTCTGCTAGCTTTTGAATTTATTTGCTCTTGCTTCTCTAGTTCTTTTAATTGTGATGTTAGGGTGTCAATGTTAGATCTTTTCTGCTTTCTCCTGTGGGCATTTAGTGTTATAAATTTCCCTCTAAACACTGTAGTTGTGTCCCAGAGATTCTGGTACGTCGTGCCTTTGTTCTCATTGGTTTCAAAGAACTTGTTTACTTCTGCCTTAATTTTGTTGTTTCCCTGGTAGTCATTCAGGAGAAGGTTGTTCAGTTTCCATGTAGTTGTACGGTTTTAAGTGAGTTTCTTAATCCTGAGTTCTAATTTGATTGCACTGTGGTCTGAGAGACTGTTATGATATCCATTCTTTTGCATTTGCTGAGGAGTGTTTTACTTCCAATTATGTGGTTAATTTTAGAATAAGTGTGATGTGGTGCTGAGAAGAATGTATATTCTGTTGATTTTTGGTGGAGAGTTCTGTATATGTCTATTAGATCCGCTTGGTCCAGAGAACTGAGTTCAAGTCCTAATATCCTTGTTAATTTTCTGTCTTGTTGATCTGTGTGATATTGACAGTGGGGTATTAAAGTCTCCCACCGTTATTGTGTGGGAGTCTGAGTCTCTTTGTAGGTCTCTAAGAGCTTGCTTTATGAAGCTGTGTGCTCCTGTATTGGTTGCATATACATTTAGGATAGTTAGCTTTTCTTGTTGCATTGATCCCTTTACCATTATGTAATGCCCTTCTTTGTCTTTTTTTAATCTTCGTTGGTTTAAAGTTTATTTTATCTGAGACTAGGATTGCAACCCCTGTGTTTTTTTGCTTTCCATTTGCTTAGTAATCTTCCTCCATCCCTTTATTTTGATCCTATGTGTGTCTTTGCATGTGAGGTGGGTCTCCTGAATACAGCACACCAATGGGTCTTCACTGTTTATCCACTTTGCCAGTCTGTGTCTTTTAACTGGGGCATTTACCCCGTTTACATTTAAGGTTAATATTGTTATGTGTGAATTTGATCCTGTCGTTATGACGCTAGCTGGTTATTTTGGCCATCGATTGATGCAGTTTCTTCATAGTGTCAATGATCTTTACAATTTGGTATATTTTTGTAGTGGTTGGTACCAGTTTTTCCTTTCCATATTTAGTGTTCCCTTCAGGAGCTCTTATTAGGCAGGCCTGGTGGTGACAAAATCTCTCAGCATTTGCTTGTCTGTAAAGGATTTTATTTCTCCTTTGCTTATGAGGCTTAGTTTCACTGAATATGAAATTCTGGGCTGAAAATTCTTTAAGGATGTTGAATATTGGCCCCCACTCTCTTCTGGCTTGCAGTGTTTCTGCAGAGAGATCTGCTGTTAGTTTAATGGGCTTCCCTTTGTGGGTAACCCGACCTTTTTCTGTGACTGTCCTTAACATTTTTTCCTTTGTTTCAACCTTGGTGAATCTGACAATTATGTGTATTGTGGTTGCCCTTCCCAAGGAGTATGTTTGTGGTGTTCTCTGTATTTCCTGAGTTTGAATGTTGGCCTGTCTTGCTAGGTTGGGGAAGTTCTGGATAATATCCTAAAGAGTGTTTTCCAACTTGGTTCCATATTCTCTGTCACTTTCAGGTACACCAATCAATCATAGGTTTGGTCTTTTCACATAGTCCCATATTTCTTGGAGGCTTTGTTTGTTCCTTTTCATTCTTTTTCTTTACTCTTGTCTTCATGCTTTATTTCATTAAGCTGATCTTCAATTTCTGATATCCTTTCTTCCACTTGATCAATTCAGCTATTGACACTCGTGTATGCTTCACGAAGTTCTCGTGCTGTGTTTTTCAGCTCCATCAGGTCATTTATGTTCTTCTCTAAAGTGGTTATTCTAGTTAGCAATTCCTCTAACCTTTCTTCAAGGTTCTCAGCTTCCTTGCATTGGGTTAGAACATGCTCCTTTAGCTTGGAGGAGTTTGTTATTATCTACCTTCTGAACCCTACTTCTGTCAATTTGTCAAACTCATTCTCTGTCCAGTTTTGTTCCCTTGTTGGCAAGGAGTTGTGATGTGTTGGAGGAGAAGAGGTGTCTGGTTTTTGGAATTTTCAGCCTTTCCATGCTGGTTTTTTCTCATCTTATTGGATTTATCTACATTTGGTCTTTGGTGTTGGTGACCTTCAGAAGGGGTTTCTTTGTGGATGTCCTTTTTGTTGATGTTTACACTCTTCCTTTCTGTTTGTTAGTTTTTCTTCTAACAGTCAGGCCCTTCTGCTGCAGGTCTGCTAGAGTTTGCTGGAGGTCCACTCCAGATCGTGTTTGCCTTGGTATCACCAGTGGAGGCTGCAGAACAGCAAATATTGGTGTCTGTTCCTTCCTCTGGAAGCTTCATCTCAGAGAGGAACCTGCTCGATGCCAGCCAGAGCTCTCCTGTATGAGGTATCTGTCGACCCCTGCTGGGAGCTGTCGCCCCATCAGGAGACACAGGGGTCAGGGACCCACTTGAGGATACAGCCTGTCCCTTAGCAGAGCTTGAACACTGTGCTGGGAGATCCGCTGCTCTCTTCAAAGCCATCAGGCAAGGATGTTTAAGTCTGCTGAAGCTGTGCCCACAGCCTCCCCTTATCCCAGGTGCTCTGTCCCAGGGAGATGGGAGTTTTATCTATAAGGCCCTGACTAGGGCTGCTGCCTTTCTTTCAGAGATGCCCTGCCCGGAGGGGAGGAATCTAGAGAGGCAGTCTGGCTACAGCGGCTTTGCTGAGCTGCAGTGGACTCCGCCAAGTTCAAACTTCCTGGCGGCCTTGTTTACACTGTGAGGGGAAAACCACCTACTCAAGCCTCAATAATGTTGGATGCCCCTCCCCCCACCAAGCTCCAGTGTCCCATGTTGACTTCAGACTGCTGTGCTGGCAGCGAGAATTTCAAGCCAGTGGATCTTAGCTTGCTGAGCTCTGTTGGGGGTGGGATCCACTGAGCTAAACCACTTGGCTCCCTGGCTTCAGTCCCCTTTCTAAGGGAGTGAATGGTTCTGTCTTGCTGGCATTTCAGGCACCACTGGGGCATGAAAAAGAAAACCTCCTGCATTGAGGTTGGTGCCTGCCCAAACAGCTACCCAGTTTTGTGCTTGAAACCTAGGGCCCTGGTGACGTAGGCACCCAAGGGAATCTCCTGGTCTGTGGGTTGTGAAGACCATGGGAAAAGTGTAGTGTCTGGGCCGGAATACACCATTTCTCACGGCACTGTCCCTCATGGCTTCCCTTGGGTAGGGGAGGGAGTTCCCCAACCCCTTGTGCCTCCTGGGTGAGGTGATGCCCCACCCTGCTTTGGCTCACTCTCTGTGGGCCTCACCCACTGTCTAACCAGTCTCAGTGAGATGAGCTGGGTACCTCTGTTAGAAATGCAGAAATTACCCGCCTTCTGCATTGATCTCGCTGGGAGTTGCAGATTGGAGCTCTTTGTATTTGGCCATGTTGCCAGCCTGTCTCCCTGAATTCTTTTAAAATACAGATTCTCTCCTCTTACTATAAGATTCTGATTTTCATCAGGTGCTGTGGTTTAAATGATGGTGTCTTTTCCAAAATTTTTGTGGTAACTGAATCCCCAGTGCAACAGTATTAAGAAGTGTGGCCCTCAGGAGGTGATTAAGTCATGAGGACTCTGCCTTCACGAGTGGAATTAGTGCCCTTATAAAAGAGCTGGAGGTTGAAGGGAGTGTCTTCTTTCCCTTCCATCTTCTCCCATGTGAGGACAGTGTCCCTCCCCTCTGGAAGATGCAGCAACAAGGTGCTATCCTGGAAGCAGAGTTGGGGTCCTCTCCAGACAACACACCTGCTGGCCTAGCCTCCAGAACTGTAAAAGAAATTTCTGTTGTTTCTAAAGTACTACACCGTCTGAGGTGTTTTGTTAGAGAAGCACAAACAGACTGAGACAGTAGGTAGGCTTCAGGTATCTGTATTTTAAATCCATCTCAGATTTACTCACTGGTATTTTGAAACCTTTGTTTTAAACCAAATCTCATCATGGCCATTCTTTTATAGTAATTGACTTTTTAAAAATACACTTTATATTTTAGAGCAGTTTAGGTTTACAACAAAATTGAGAGGAGCGTACAGAGACCTTCCATGTATTGCCAGCCCCCACATGTCACAGCCTCCCTTACTATTGAACCACACTAGAGTGTGCATTTGTTAGAACTGATGAATCTATATTGACACATTCGTATCACTCAAAGACTGTCGTTTACATTAGGGTTCGTTCTTGATGTTGTACATTCCATGGGTTTTGACAAATGTATAATAACACTTATCCACCACTACAGTGATCATACAGGGTAGCTTCACTGCCCCAAATGCCTCTGTGTGCGTGGTGTGTTCATCTCTTCCTCCTTGCTACCCCTGGCAACCATTGATCAGTTTTGCTAACTGACTCTTCCTCTATTTGGGCATTTCTGGACATTTTGCAACAAGACTCGCTCCTGGTGGCTGGTTCCTCTGCTGTTTTCCATTATGAGATGTTATGTTTTTTTGAAGGGGACAAGCCAGAACCAATAACATCATTTCTCTGACGCCTGATGGGGAAAACTGAGCCCATCAGTCTTTTAACCACTGGAGGAGAATCCTGGTGGGAACACTTTGTAATTTTAGATCCTAAAAATGAATGGTGTCATGTAGTAACTGTTAACATACACTGCAAGATGTTTATGATTCCCTGGGGCCAAATATGTAAACATTCTTCCAACTTAAGCTGCAGGAGATAGTCAGTTTCACAAAGAGATGCTTTTTCCATTTATGTAAGATGACTGAGTAAGAGGAAATATGGGGTGCGGGGAGTGAAACCCTTTGTCTAGAGCCTGGGACAAGGGTACATGCATCAGGCACCATGTGTGGTGGGCAGGTGGCTTGAGCTGGAGACCCTGGAAGAGGAGCTTGGGCTATGACCTGAGCCCTGGTGGGAGTTCATGTGGTCCCTCTTTTGAGACAGGGAAAGGTCCATGTTGGGGTCTTTTACCTTCTTGAGAGCAGATGAAAGAGAGACAGAGATGGTTCTCTAGGAGATTAAGGTGGATTAGAAGGATTCCTGTGTGGAATCAACTCAACTCACAAATCAAATAAGACTACATGGGCAGAAAGGGGCACCCTTATTGATTGAATTTTTTCTTCCTGAAAGGAGATGTTGAAATAGAAACACCAGGAACTCAGAATGTTACTTTATGAGGAAATAGAATCTTCATGGAAGTAATCAAGTTAAAATGAGATCATTAGGATGGACCCTAATCCAATATGACTGGTGTCCTTCCAAAAGGGGAAATTTGGGCACAGAAACAGACATGCACACAGAGAAAACACCACGTGAAGATGGAGGCAGAGATGGGGCAATGCATCCACAAGGCAAAGAATGCCAGTCATTACAGAAACCAAGGGAGAGGCAGGGAACAGGTTCTCCCTCACAGCCCTCAGAGGAAACCAACCCTGCTGGCACATTGTTCTCAGATTTCTAGCTTCCATAACTGTGGGACAATAAATTTCTGTCATTATGGCCACCTAATTTTCGGTACTTTGTCATGGCAGTCCTAGCAAATGAGTACAAGCACTTTATCTCTTTTATTATGGATCTAAGTTTCATGAAGACAGGAAGTATGTGCTGTTTGTGGCATATTTCCAGTGCCTGGAAAAGTGCCTGGCACAGAGTAGGGGCTTAACGAGTATTTAGCTCAATGCTTGGATCCTTTGGGGAGATATAGAGAGGTTATTTGACCCAGAGGACGCAGACCAATAGCCATCATGTATTCAGCACCTGCTGTGTAGCTATGATACTTGGTGTTAGGAAGGTCATCTCTAATCCACAATGTAACCTGCAAGGTAGGTCTCATTTTTCTTATGTCGCAGAGTGGAAACTGAGGTTTAGAGATTAGGAAAATTGCCCAAGGTAACACAGCTAGTAAGTGGTGGACTTGGGGTTGTAGCTTAGGCCTGTCTGAGTCTCAAGCCCTTGCTCTCATCGTTAGCCAGGACAGCAAAGGGAACCAGGCACGCAGCTGGTGCCAGAGTCCCCTTGGAGCAGACCTCAGCTAGTAGCTTGGGGATAGATCTCTAGCCCCGAGAGAGGTACAGGGCCCGAGCAGTCATGTTAGGCAGAAATCTAACTCCCCAAATGGGAGCATGAGGATGGGCATGAGACTCGGGGAGGAGGAGGAATGGAGGTCTGTGCAGAAGCCCCTGGTCACAGCAGCAGCAGCGGGCTCCAGATTACTTGGACGTGTGTGTGTGTGTGTGTGCGTGTGTATGTGTGTGTTACCAGGAGGCTTGATGCAGCTGTATAGATGTGGGTGAGGCTGACTCACACTTTAGGGAAGATGTGCTGCAAGAAGAAATTCTGTGTCTTAAATGGCTTCTGTGTGACTGGCAAGATAGCAGGAAAGTGAACATGATTGTGCTTCCAAATTGGCCACCATTCCCCCATGCAATTTCCTGAGACTGAGGCCACACAGAGGGTCATGAGACACAGTTTTAGGAGCCTTTTAAGGCTGTGTTCCCTGATATTCCGTTCAGGGCCACCCCGAAAGGAGCTCTTTCCTTTTCCACCTCCTGTCTGGGAGGTTCCCAATTCTGAAGGCTTTTCCAACCTAATATCTGACCCATGGGCTACAGGAGCAATTCTCAGGCTCTTTTACGCTGAGCCCCACTTTTGGATGCCATTCCATTTTTTCATCATATTGCTGGTACCTACCACAATGCCTGGCACAGAGCTCCTTCGATATGTGTTTGTTCAAGGAATAAAATGAGAGGCATGTCTGGGCTGGACCTTGCAGGACTATACACCATGGAAAGAGCTCCAGTAGCACAATGTTCATTGCCTGTGATGGGGACTGAAGGGCAGGAGACCTCTATGGATCAGTGGAGCTCCCTGGTTGAGGAAGTGGCTCTGAGGCTCTGTGACTAGGAGCAGAGAGTCTTCCTTGGTTAGCACAGACCTGCTGTTCCAGCTCCTTGCTAAGCTTTGAAGTGGAGAGGAAAAGGGCCTCTGGGACTATCCAGATTGATGTCTCCTCAGTATTGTGGTGGTTATTATTATTGTTATGGTCTCAGAACTGTATGAGCCAGCTGTACTTCTAGACCATTGTCAGGTACACAAATTGCCTAGGTGGGGGTGGAGTGTGTTTAAAATGCAAATTCCTAGGCCTTTCCACTGTGAATCCAGCTTCAGCTAACCTGGGGTGGAGGAACCTAAAGAATCTGACCACGGGTGGTACTGATGCCACTGGCCAGAGGATTATACTTTGAGAAATGAATCTCTACATTTTCTCACCGGTAAAATGATGCTTTCAGATATCACTCAATTGGAAAGTTCTAGAACTCTTTCCAGTGCTGTGAAATATAAGCACAAGCAACTTTGTTTGTGATATCAAAGGTTTAGCTCTAATGCCAGAGCTTGATTGCTAACGGGCTTCCAGAAGTCATATATTTCACTGGTCTAGAAGCTTACCTGGTTTCCAGGTATGTGTGAGAATCTATTCCCTCAAAGCAGGAAGGAGGCAATGAACTGGAAAGGGTGAAGCTGCCGCCACAGTCTAGTGCAGTATGCCTCCCTCTGCATCCATACAAATCAAAGGGATGCTAATGTAGGGGAACATGCAGATTTTTCAGAGTCTAGCTCCCTAGGTGGGTGATTTCTTTTATGTCATGAAATACCATGAAAGAAGGAAACCCTTGGCTTTGTATTTGCCTCCTGTGGTGGAAAGTCCCAGAGATGTGAAGTCTCATACTAAGGCCTCCCATGCATGATGTGAGGTGAGAGTAAGATTGAATGGGAGGTGCTGGCTCTTCCTGGAAGGACATCTGATACTGAAGGTGACTAAGGCAGCTTGGGCCTTGTTACCCACAAAAGACCTCTGGACTTCGGGGCCGACCACAGGTTAAAGGGACCCATGAAGAGCGGGCCTGTTGATGCTTTGGGAAGCCTGGAGGCTTTGGTTTCTTGTCACAAAGCAGTGCTGAGGTGATGTAGAGTCTCCGTGAATGAGGTACCACCAGCCAGCCTGGGACAGACGCCTGTGGAACAAGCCTCAAGCTTAACCCTGGCTAAGTTAAAAAGCTTGACTTTTTGCTCTGCGAATGTTCTCAAAGCCATAGAGTGATGTCAGTGAGGCTCACTGCGGAGTGTGTGTGGTTGTGTGTGTGTGTGTGTGTGTGCGTGCAGGTGAGTGGTGGTATGGTGGGGGCAACAGAAAGGGTCCTGGCCCTGGATCCCGGGACTTAAGAGGGCTTCCAGGACCTGAATGGTGATCCATTTTTGTAGGAAAAATTCTTATTATATCCCATGATGTCATTCAGAATTGACTCTGGCCTCCTGTCCTCATATCTAGCCTTATTTCCCATTGTCTTGCTGTAACCCTGACCTGATGTAAGTTTTGGGAGCTGTGCTTAAGACCTGGCTTGTACCATTCTCCTCTTGGAGCCCCAGGAGGGTGCACTGCCATCCCATGCTGGCCCCAGGTTAAACAGAACGCAAGAGCCTTTATGCTCGTGCTTACTGCCAAAGACAACCTCCGGTCTGTATTGAGAATAGAGGACAAGGAGGGGCAGCACTGGGCTTTCTAGCTGTTAGTGACTCCCACCATTTGCCCTCATAAAATACTAAGACTCCTACCAGTACCAATGTGGATACAAATACTAATATGAGTCCAAAATACCAATGCCAATACCAATTCCACCGCAAATGCCCATAGCAATTATCATCCTAATCCTAATCCTAATCCTAATCCTAATCCTAGTTTTTCCATTTGCTCCTTAGGGCTACCTCAGGAGCAGATGAGTCCGTGTTTGCAGGAGTACTGTAATATCAGAGTCTCCTTCCTATCTCACGGCCCTTTTCCTTTGATGAATACTCTGTAAGAGTTGCCCACCCTTTTCTTCCTAGGAGGAGAAGTGAGTTCTTAAGAAGACAGCAAAGCATTGGAGCTAGAAATAGGAGAAAACAGTAAGATGGCCCTGAAAAGTGGGCTCCCACATTCTGGCTCATGTGGGATGCAGAGGAAATCCCTTTCTTGCTCCTGTGAGGTTGGGGCAGCGTCAGAGCCCCTGACCCCCACTTCTATCTGCCGGAGAGGGTGCAGCCTGCGGGAGAGGGGTGCTGCGCCTAAGGTAAAGAGCTGGAGGAGTAGTCCTCCCTAGCTCCCTTCCTTCCTTTTATTATTGTATTTTTTCTTTGAGACAGTCTCGCTCTGTCACCCAGGCTGGAGTACAGTGGCACAATCTCTGCTCACTGCAACCTCCACCTCCCAGGTTCAAGTAATTCTCCTGCCTCAGCATCCCAAGTAGCTGGGATTACTGGTGTGTGCCACCACACCTGGCTAATTTCTGTATTTGTAGTAGAGATGAGGTTTTATCATGTTGGCCAGGCTGGTCTCAAACTCCTGGCCTTAAGTGATCTGCCTGCCTTGGCCTCCCGGAGTGCTGGGATTACAGGTGCGGGCCACCATGCCCGGACTCTAGCTCCCTTCCTTCTGCCAAAGAGGGCAGCCCTAGCATGTCCTCACCATGGACAGCTGCTCAGAACCCCCATCCACAGGTCCATGTGCTGGCTCTGTTCTTGGCAGGAACCACCTTCCAGACCAGGTTCTTCCCACTTGATGGAAGAAAGAAGAGCCAACTACACACGGCAGGAGGCGGAGGGAAATGCTGCAGGGAAGGTATGTGGCTGATTTGTTTTGTCGTATAATCAATACCGGCTGTCCATTTGTGCCCAGTCCAGAGGATGTGGAGTGTGGTTTTATTGCTTTCCCGGAGGATGGAGGGTCGTAACTCTTGCGGCTCGGCCTTTACGGTTTGTTAGTGGTAGCCACGCCTTACTCCATACGAGTCTGTAATCAGGATGCCAACCTCCACATTGTTCTCTGGGACATTCTGTTTTACAACACACTCTAGTTTGCTGAGGGTTGAGTCTTGTGCTGTCTCTGCTGTCGTTGCTGGCTGGCTGGCTCTCCTGGGCAGGGTGGCCTGGAACCTGAATGGAGGCCAGCGGGGTGAGCTCAAGCCAGTGCTTGCTCTTCATTGCTAGAAGTTGAAGAGGTCTTGAGCACTAACAACCCCCAAGTTATGGGTTCTGCCGCAGGTGCTTAACTTCCTCCAGCTTTACATTTCTTGTCTGTAAAATGGAGCGAACACCTGCTTCCTTTTCCCACTGAATGATGTTGAGTCAGAGGGATGATGGATGTGAAAGCACATGCAAATAGGAAGGCTCCTTTGAAAGCATGAGCTCTCATCATTATTATTTTCCGCTTAAGTGTTTTTACTCCATGGATTTGCCACTGCAGCTTGTGCTGACCTTTTTCACTCTGCAGTCCCTCTACTAATACCACTTCTTTTGGGCAGGGAACAGGCAGGGCTCTGCATGCTCCTGACCAGTGCTGTGAATCCACAGAGCAGGAGCTGAGTTATATATAGGGCATCCTGGGAATTGCCTGGACCATCTTTCAAGTGCAGGCAGGCATGGGGATCTCAGGGCTGCAGGTAGAAAGAGGATCTATAGGAAAAAGCTGTGAGAGGAAGCCCCTGGGGAGAGAAAAGCTGGGGACTGGGCACTACCTAGTGGCGGGTGGGAATGCTTGGAAGACATCAGATGTGGAGTCTTGGGCTTCACTCTTGAACAGGTAGGGGTCTCCAGAGGTTGCTAAGCTTAGGGGAGAATCCTTGAAGGCAGATGGGGAGTGGAATGGGGTGAACATCCAGGGAGGCTGATCCTTGTAGCGCCTCCCTAGCCTGGCCCAGGGCATGGGTGTGAGGATGGAGAGGAAGGGGTGGGGATGGAGGTCTCAGTCTTGCTCTCGGAGGCTGTGATGGAACAGATGACACGACTGGGTGGTGACAGGGTGGAGAGATGGATTGGGGAGCATGTTCTAGTCCCTTTTCTCTCTTACCTGAGCTTCTCTGGATGAAAGTGTAGTCTCTTTGAGTTGGCTTCCAGGTGTGCCTAACTAAATCACTTGGGGGTAATATTTCCTTCACTCGGTGTCTAGAAAGTGTATGTTTTATGTGTGTTTTTTCTATCCAATGGAAGTGGGATAAAACAAGTCTGCAGGTTTCTTCTTAGGCTCACAAAGTAGAAGCTCTTGTTTGAGAATCTCTGCTGGCACATCCTTTGCATTTGTCCAGAAGCCTGGCTGAGAATCTAATCCCCCGCCAACCATGTCAACATCTGCTCCCTGAAAGCCCCTTTTATAGAACAAGGAGTGGATGATAATTGCTGATGGCTTGGAAGTCTGCGTGGTTAAGGGGAGGAGCCTGGTATCAAATTGTAAACCCTAAAGAAACTTTCCCGCTTAGCCTTCCTTCCAAGTTTCCCCTTAACTTATTGATTGATTGATTGATTGATTGAGATGGAGTCTCACTCTGTTGCCCAGGCTGGAGTGCAATGACATGATTCTTGGGTTCAGGTGATTCTTTGGTCTCAGCCTCCCAAGTAGCTGGGACTACAGGCGCATGCCACCACGCCCGGCTAATTTTTTGTATTTTTAGTAGAGATGGGGTTTCGCCATGTTAGCCAGACTGGTCTCGAACTCCTGACTTCAGGTAATCTGCCCACTCGGCTTCCCAAAGTGCTGGGATTGCACGCATGAGCCACTGCGCCCTGACCTATTTCCTCTTAGCTTTTAAAACCTTAACCACACACTCAAATGTGTTTTTAGCTAGCCAAAGTCTGCCTCTCCAGGGACAGAACAAAGCTCGAAAAATGGTTCTCCTGTCACGTCACTTTAAACCACATATTTTAAAATTGACAAAGAATACATCGTTGTCCCCCACTGCCTCCACCGTGGACATCAAAATTTGTTCAGAGAGGAGGGACTGGAAACTCTTTCATTTAGATTTCTTAAGACATAATAAATGTTGATATTTCAAAGACAGTTTCCTCTTTTTAAGTGTTTTCCTATCCATTGGATTTTTGTCTTTCTTCGATCCTTCTTGGCTCTGTGTTACAGTTGAGGAAAGAAAGGTGAGAGGTGTAAGCAGGTTGTCCAGGTCAGATGGCTGCTAAGTGGGGAAACCAAAGGTCAAATTCAGAACTTCTGACTCTAGGGCCGTCACACAGCACTCTCTTTAAGTTGTTCAAGTTTGGTTGTGATGTTGAAGGTCCCTTCAGCTTTTCGGTAGGGGAAAAAGCATGTGCTGCTGGAAGCCAGCAAGGCAGGTCTCTCTCCATCCTAGAGCCTCCTCCAGGGGCGAGTAGCAAGCAGCCTAAACCAGCAACGAATGTAAGCAGCCCCCGCCTTGAAGACACAGTGCAGTCCTCAAGCCCCTGGTGTAGAATGTGCTGCTGTAAAATGAAACTCTACCAGAAAAATATGGAGGCTGTGTGCCAGTGACTTGGTAACAAGGAAACCAAGTGGTGGCCAATAGGAGTTCATAAAAGCAAAGCTGCAAAACCCATAAACCTAGGAAATTATGGAAAATCTTCAAACCACTTTCCAAATCCTAGACTTGGTATAAATGTACAGTACTGCTAGTATTGATTATAAAAAAAAAGGCCCCAGTGCCCTTTAGGATGTTTTTGAGACCACAATAATAAAAAAGTTATATTTCCAATTGCCTTGTTTTACCACAGTTCCCCCTCCACACACTGACTTAAAATTTTGTTGAGGATTTGTTTCAATTTTTTTGTGTGCCACATCGGATCAATGATTGTTCATCTTTCTCCCAGATCCTTTGCTCTTAGAGGCCAGGATCCTATCACCCTTATTCACATCCCTCTCATGCCTAAAATAGTCGCTTGTAGACAGTAAATGTAATTATGTTTGTATTGAATAACCCAAGCCACTACTACCACAACCACCAAAGCTTGGACAAGCTTGAGTGTGATGCTTTCACTGCACTATTTCTTTTCAGATGTAAAGCACTGGTTTGCAAATGAGTCCTCAAAATAAGCTGAGATATATAATAAAAGCCTTTAAATGTTTCTATGTTTTGGCTGCTCTGTCTATGGAGTAGCCATTCTTTATTCCTTCTTTCTTAATAAACTTGCTTTCACTTTACTGTATGGATTCGCCTCAAATTTTTTCTTGTGTGAGATCCACGAACCTCTCTTGGGGTCTGATTCTGCGACCCCTTTCTGATAACATCTTTCTGGCGAACCATGAAAGGATGATACCAAGACCCCCAACCCAAAGGAAATAGACTGAAGCAACGACTGGCCAACTTTGGATATCACCTTTTGTCAGAACTCAAATTATGAGTGGCCCTTGACATACCAATGCTTTCTGACTGAGCTCTTCTCTACCCTGAATACAAGGTAGACCCTAATGGTTAGGCAGGAATATGATCGCCACTTATTCAACCTGAAGAAATTACAGAAGATGGATCTTTGTCCCTCTACAACCCTTAGGATTAAGGGTTTTCTTCTAAAAGGGAAGGGGGAAATGTCAGAGGCTTTGGAACCAGAGTGACTCCATCTCATATAGAGGGTGGGTAAAAGCTGCATTCCCAGGAGGCTAGGCATTCTAAGTCTCAGGATGAGATAGGAGGTTAGCACAAGATAAAGGTCTTAAAACCCTTATTGATGAAACAGTTTGCAGTAAAGAAGCCAGCCAAAACCCACCAACACCAAGATGGTGATGAGAGTGACCTCTGGTCATCCTCACAGCTCACTATATGCTAATTATAATGTATTAGCATGCTAAAAGACACTCCCACCAGCACCAGGACAGTTTACAAATGCCATGGCAATGTCGGAAGGTTACCCTATATGGTCTAAAATAGGGAGGGACCCTTAGTTCCAGGAATTGCCCACCCCTTTCCCAGAAAACTCATGAATAATCCACCCTTTGTTTTGTGTAAAGTCGAGAAATAACCATAAAAATGAGTGACAGCGGTCTGTGCCACTGCTTTGCCTGTGGAGTAATCATTCTTTATTCCTTTACTTTCTTAATATGTTTAACTCAGTTTAATTCTTGAGAATGTAAGGAAACAACTAGGAATGCAAACATATTTATGCACATGAAGCTCATAATAATATTATTTATAATAGGTAGAAACTGGAAATGACCCACATGTTTGACACTTCTAAAGGGATTAAATTAAATAATAGTTTTTCATTTGATAACATTTAAAATATGTTTATTAAGGCTTTTAATGGGCCAGGGAAATACTTATGATAGGATACTATGTGAAAAACCAAGAATTCAAAACCATATGTAAAGCTTGATAGAAGATTATCTGAATTATGAAAACTGAGGATGGAAGAATTGCAAAGAAAAATTAAGAACTTCAAAGTGGAAAAATTTTGTTATTACTTTCTTCTTTATATGCTTCTCTATATATGGATTTTTAAAACTAAAACTAAAGTAATTCTTGAAAAACTAACACATAATGTGTTAAAAGGGATGAAAGTCACCATTTAAAAGGTAAAGAAAGCAACATTTGTTACCAATTAATAAGAAAAATTAGAGGTGAAGCAAAAGGAAAAATGGGAAAAAGTATATGAACAGGTAATAAAATAAACACTTAAAAACATTCTCATCCCATAGCCGTTGGGGAAATGCCAATTAAAAGAACACTGTGAAAACCAATTTTTCATCTAATGACTGGCAAAAATGAAAAAGAGTTCTGGTGAATTACCTGTGACTGTCAGGTTTCTTTTACAATAATGATGAACACGACTATTCTGGGAAGGCATAATCTAGTAAATATAGAGGTGTACATGTGTGGGGTCTTCATTTGTCAGAGGCATCAAATGGGAGAATCAGCCCACCAAAATCAAAAGAACTTTATGTCATGAATTCTCTAAGTTGGATACTCTGAATGAGTACTGTGCGGGACTTCCTTTCTTTTAAAATGTGCATCTCATTTCTGGGTTGTGTGAGAAGCAGACTCTGAGACAGAGACTAGCATGTGGGAAGTTTATTAGGGACTGTCCAACCATGGTAGTCTCAGGGAAGCTATAGCATGGACCCTGTGGGCAGGTCTAAAGATGGGGTGACCCTGCCGAACTGTCCTGAGTTGAAACCAGAGAACCTGGCATTTATACCCTTGTATCAAGCAGGGATATGACTTGACCTTGAGGAGGGGACTTTTCATGCAGCTGCGGCATCTTCCCATGGCTGACTGCTGGGGCTGGCCTCTATGTCACTTTCAGAAGCTGGGGGACAAGGTTTTTCTTTCCTGAAAAAAGGATCTGGGGCTGCATCATACGGTCCACTACAAAATATGCACTTGAATGGCTTTTCTTTTTCTTTTTTTTTTTTTTTTTTCTTTTTTTGGAGGCAGGGTCTTGCTCTGTCATTCAGGCTGGAGTGCAGGGATGCAGTCACAGCTCACTGCAGCCTCGACCTCCTGGGCTCAAGTGACCCTCCCACCTCAGCCCCCCAAGTAGCTGGGACTACAGGTGTGTACTACCACATCTGGCTAATTTTTGTATTTTTTGTAAAGATGAGTTTTTGCCATGTTGTCCAGGCTGGTCTTGAACTCCTGGGCCCAAGCAATCCTCCCACCTCGAGATTCCAAAGTGCTAGGATTACATCGTGCCTGGCCTTGAATGGCTTTTTGAACTTCTGGAAAGACGGTGGACCTTGGGTGACATTTGTGTGTAAAAAAGCTGGTGAAGCTGACGCATTGTGGGCTGAGGTGGAGAGGTAACCCACTTTCTTATTTTTCCCTGGGTGCAAATTCTTTAGAAAACAGCCAAAGTCATAATAAAAGGGGAGTACTGATGAAGGTGTGGGAAGACTGACATTTTCATATTTTGCTTTTGGGGGGGTGGATTTCTAATTTCAGAAAGTAATTTGGTAATATCTATTTTAAAAAGAACACATCTCCATTTCCAAGCAATTCCATTTTTGTACGTTTTCTTCAGAAAAGAAAGGTCCTTTGTGTAAGGATGTATCTATAAAGATGCTTAATCCAGTAATGTGTGTAGTAGCCAAGACATAAATCAAATAAACCACAACACCCCAGAAAATAATTGGAGTATTGATTAAATTGGAAAGAATGGAATAAAGTATCAAGTTCACACTACACACTGGGATGTAGCTACTTAAGAAGAGTTTGATCTGTATGCATTGACTCGGAGGAGTTAAATGGAAAAAGTAGGATGTAAAGTCATATGTATAGATAACCCTGTTTTAAAGAACATAAAACTATATACATTTAAGGAAAGATAAATATCAACATTTGTTTCAGTTGCCACAAGCATGAGTTACTTTACTGATTAAAAATTGATAAGAAAAATTTAAGACTGGGCGTGGTGGCTCAATGCCTGTAATCCCAGCACTTTGGGAGGCCGAGGCAGGTGCATCACCTGAGGTCAGAAGTTCAAGACCAGGCTGACCAACATGGCGAAACCCCATCTCTACTGGAAAAAAAAAAAAAAAAAGCCAGATATGGTGGTGGGCGCCTGTAATCCCAACTACTTGGGAGGCTGAGGCAGGATAATAGCTTGAACCCAGGAGGTGGAGGTTGCAGTGAGCTGAGACCGCGCCATTGCACTCCAGCCTGGGGGACAGAGTGAGACCCCGAAAAAAAAAAAAAAAAAAAAGGAAAAATTTAAGGCTGGGCGCAGTGGCTCACTCCTGTAATCCCAGCACTTTGGGAGGCCAAAGCGGGTGGATCATGAGGTCAGGAGATCAAGACCAGCCTGGCCAACATGGTGAAACCACGTCTCTACAGAAATACAAAAATTAGCCAAGCGTGGTGGTGTGTGCCTGTAGTCCCAGCCACTTGGGAGGCTGAGGCGGGAGAATCACTTGAACCCAGGAGGCGGAGGTTGCAGTGAGCCGAGATTGTGCCATTGCACTCCAGCCTGGGCGACAGAGCGAAAGTCTATCTAAAAAAAAAAGAAAGAAAGAAAAAGAAAGAAAAATTTTAAAGGGAAAAATGAAAACACCTTGTTCCCTCCATCAAAACAAAGGGATTCGTCAACTCAAATTGGGCTCTGGAGTTTCTGGGAAATCTGCAGCATTTAGCCATGAGTGAGTTTCCATGGCTGGACGCCTGAGCCTGGGGCAGCCAGGGGCTGGAGCCACTCTTCTGTGGCTTTGGCTTCTGCTCACCTTTGATGAGAAAGTTCTCTTCCCTCCCCAAATCACAGTTCATCAACATTGGAAACATATTCTTGACTATAGTTATATTTTACACAGAATCAAATTGAAAAAAATTTGAAAAAAAGAAAATGTCTGGCACTGTATTCCCCTTCAATGATCTCAGTTACTTCCTGTTTAGCACCTGCTACTTTATCCCGTATCATATAGCAAATTTGATCTTTTTTGCAAACGACCCAGCCAACCTCTTCTTGCCTCATCCTGGTGTCCCCCATCTCACTTGTGTTTAGAGTCTCAAAAGATGTAAGGCCCTGGCTTGATTGAAGGAACATATGACACAGAGTTTGATTGCCATGGATTCAATAGGGACTGAATCCTTGTCCATGCTGAATATTCTCCCCAGCACTATGGAGGTCCCCTGTAGAGGCTGCACCTGTCATTGCTTCAAGAATTCTGGTCTTCTCTTGGCCATCTTCACCACTTTTGAGCACAAGGTTTATTATAGAGAGTATAACATACGAAACAGCAGTTGTTCTAGTTCTTTCTCAGGAATACTTTGCATTATCCTGTTTTCTGCTATGAACAGATGAAGGCCAGAGACAGGGAGCTTCTCAGTATAGGACAAAGCAGTGGTTGTGGCAGGGAGGGAGGGTCAGGTGCAAAGTGTTTACTGATTCTTCTCTGGTTTCATCTTTCCACTGTAGAAATAGCTCAGAGAATGGGGGAAGCTGGCAACACAGTGGGTATTGAGTAGGTAGCAGAAGACAATGTGAAATACCAAAGAGTGAGAAGTTGAGGCACAAAATTGAATCTGGAAAGTATAGAAGGCCTGGATTGAACCTTGCAATACAGATGTAGGAATTTTAAGAATGCAACCCTGGAAATGTTCCCCATGGGCATGAGGGATCCTGATTACTCAGTTGCTTTGGGTGCCATCTCAACAGGATACCTGCAAGGAGCCTAGCCCTCCCCTGCTGCAGCGCTGAATTCCTAGGAAGCACAGGCAGCCCCAGCCATTCTGCAGGCCCTTGGGGTCCAGCCCACACCCCTTGTAGCTCCTCCCTGCCCTCTACTTGCCTGCATACACTGCAGGAAAGGCTTCCTCCTCACACAACAGCCTGTGGGTATCTGTAGCTTGGGACCTGTTTGATGGTTAATTTAAGGCATCAGCTTGACTGGGTTAAGTGATACCCAGAGAGCTGGCAAAGCATTATTTTGGGGCATGTCTGTGAGGGTGTTTCCGGAAGAGACTGGCATTTCTGTCAGTGCACTGGCTAAGGGAGATTCAGTCCCACTCAATGTGGGTGGGCAGCATCCTATTGGCTGAGGGTCCAGAGAGAACAAAAAGGCAGAGGAAAGGCAAATTACCTCTCTCACTTTTTCTCGGAGCTAGGGTTAGGAAATCTTCTGCTCTCCTGCCCTTGGGCATCAGAGCTCCAGGTTCTCTGGCCTTTGGACTCTGGGACTTACACCCGCATTCCCTGGGTTCGTAGGCCTTCAGCCTCAGATTGATGGTTACACCGTCTCAGTCCTCCATATTATAGTCAGCCTCCATAATCGCATGAGCTAATTCCCCAATACCTTCCCTCTCATCTCTGTCTCTCTCTCTCTCTCTCTCTCTCTCTCTCCATATTTATATATATGCCTGTTGGCTCTGTCTCTCTGGAGAATCCTGACTGATACAGACCCCTAATTCTCCCTACTTTCCTCTGTGTTGTTCAACTCATTAACTCTTTGCAGAGAGCACAGCTTCCAGGTTTTCCTCCCATAAATCCCACTCTGAGGGCCAGCCCTTCCTCACCAATGCTCAGCTTTGGCTCTTGAGACCCAGGACTTGATCCGAGGGTTCCAGTCCTTCCTAGTGCTTGATGCCCTACTGTTAGCGGTGGAAGAGGTCTGAGTTACCCTGAGTTACCAGCGGGGAATCCTTACACGTCTGCAGCAACTTCAATTCTTGCCTTCTCAGAAGAAAGAATTCAACTGAGGGGCATAAAGCAGCAAAAGAGACCAAGACGAGTTCTCGAGTAGGAGTGGAATTTTATTAAAAAGGCTTTACTACAGGAAAGAAAGGAAAGAACACTTGGAAGAGATCCAAGTGAGCACTTGAAGCTCAAAGACAGAAAAAGAATCATAAGTGCCCCTTTTAGCTGTGATCCTAGGACTTGTATAGGCTTGCCTCTTTCCCATGATTCTCTCCTTAGGGTGGGCATTACGCATGTGCAGAGCCTTCCTTACCCTTGGTAAGTGAGCACACCCAGTGTGTTTAGGAAGTTTCACGCATGTTCATCTGAGGCTTTCTTCTTTTTTCTGGTGGAGTGTAGCCGGAAGATCATACTTGGCCTTTTTTGTCTCTAACGTGAACGTCCGGGAAGTTTCTTCTCCCTGGGGTCTGTCTTTAATGAACACTTTAATGTTAAAAGGTATGGATCATCAGAAAATGTCCTCTCCCCAGCTGGCTGCCAGTTTATCACTTTTAGAGAGCTAATGTTATCATTGCCAAACCATCACCTGACATGTCTAATGGACAGGGGTAGAGCCTGCTCCTGCCCCACTCATGCCTAACTACCTGTAACCCTACTTGAGTATCTACATTAAGTCATTTATTTATGGAAGCAAATAATGTCCATTTCCTTCCAGTGGTCCATTTCCAAGACAAAGTGACTTGAGTCAGCTTAGGTCAGCAAACTACAGAAGAAACAGGATACACTAGGCCTCTTCTTGGATAGCCAATGCCTACTTATCGGGCCCCACTTGCTTAGTTGCCCTAACCTGAACCAAAGAAGTTCAGACTAAAATGACAGTTTACTAACCTGCAAAATAGTTCGCTTTGCCTGTTCTTATCAGCCTGCCCAGCTACCTAGGTCATAACTTAAATACTTGAAAAGCCCCTGAACTAACTAAGATTGCAGTGCATTGTGGGGTATGACAAAATGCAGCAAGACAACCCTAAAGAAAACACCTAAAGCCCCTTACTCAACAATCAATAGGTGATGTCTGGGAAGATTGTGACCTCCATAGTACTCAGCCGATGAGGAACTCGGGGAGGGACCTGCATACTAGGGCATAAATTGCTTGTTGTAAGTGTGCTGGGTGTGTCTGCCCACCAGACACCCGATCTTGCAAGACCATCATTAAAAAGTCTCGCTTCTGCTGTTCTCCGGGTCTCTGAGTCTATTCTTTGGGTTTGGATGGGCGTGTTTGTTTCTCACATTTACTCAAAAGCATTCAGAATATGTCCTATGTGTTCAGTACCAGAGGATATACAGATGACAAAGGATATACAGATGACAAAGACATGTGTCCCTGCCCTTGAATTGCTTACAGCCTAGTAGGACACAATAAAAAAAGAGTGATTAGGAAATCTTCCTAGCTTCAGGGCTAGCATGTCCCCTGCTTCATCCTTGTGGGAGCTTTGAGACTCTTGGTAAGCCAAGCTCTTTGCCCATGGCCATTCCAGATTACCTTGTGCTTATTCTCAGTTCTAGCTCCAGGAAGCATTCATGCTGCCGGCAAATAGAATTAAAACATTCCAGCCTAACCCCATTCTCCTGTTCAGTTTTTTGTTCTCAGCAACAAGCCTTCTTTCTCATGTTCTTACCTTATTTTCCAGAGACAATCTACTTTGCAATTTTCTCAGGAAATTTGGAGAGAGGAGCCAGGGACCTCCAATTTCTTTCTTTGAGGAATCTTCCCCAGGAGATGGTTTAGAATAGGTGTGTACATGAAGGAGAATCCTCCCTAATCTTCCCTCCCACCTACCCCACATCACACCCGACGTTGGATTCCTCAAACTGGAATCCAAGCTACATGCTTTCAGAGACCTAGACACATTACACGGAAGAGGGATTCCCCTCATTTTGGCCATCATGAACCCATTAGAGGAAATCGAAAGCTGAATTACACTACAGCCGCTTAGGAAAGAATAATGAGAAGGAATAATGAACGTTATTTTAATAAGGTGACATTAAAGCTCCAGTGAGTCTCTCCAGCCTTTTTTTCTCAACATTTTTTATGTTGTACTTTTGCCTCACTTTGCATTCCAATATTCTGACTTTTTTTTTTCCTTTTTTTTAAAAAATTTATTTATTATTATTATACTTTAAGTTGTAGGGTACATGTGCATAACGTGCAGGTTTGTTACATATGTATACTTGTGCCATGTTGGTCTGCTGCACCCATCAACTCGTCATTTACATCAGGTATAACTCCCAATGCAATCCCTCCCCCCTCCCCCCTCCCCATGATAGGCCCCGGTGTGTGATGTTCCCCTTCCTGAGTCCAGGTGATCTCATTGTTCAGTTCCCACCTATGAGTGAGAACATGCGGTGTTTGGTTTTCTGTTCTTGTGATAGTTTGCTAAGAATGATGGTTTCCAGCTGCATCCATGTCCCTACAAAGGACGCAAACTCATCCTTTTTTATGGCTGCATAGTATTCCATGGTGTATATGTGCCACATTTTCTTAATCCAGTCTGTCACTGATGGACATTTGGGTTGATTCCAAGTCTTTGCTATTGTGAATAGTGCTGCAATAAACATACGTGTGCATGTGTCTTTATAGCAGCATGATTTATAATCCTTTGGGTATATCCCCAGTAATGGGATGGCTGGGTCATATGGTACATCTAGTTCTAGATCCTTGAGGAATCGCCATACTGTTTTCCATAATGGTTGAACTAGTTTACAATCCCACCAACAGTGTAAAAGTGTTCCTATTTCTCCACATCCTCTCCAGCACCTGTTGTTTCCTGACTTTTTAATGATCGCCATTCTAACTGGTGTGAGATGGTATCTCATTGTGGTTTCGATTTGCATTTCTCTGATGGCCAGTGATGATGAGCATTTTTTCATGTGTCTGTTGGCTGTATGAATGTCTTCTTTTGAGAAATGTCTGTTCATATCCTTTGCCCACTTTTTGATGGGGTTGTTTGTTTTTTTCTTGTAAATTTGTTTGAGTTCTTTGTAGGTTCTGGATATTAGCCCTTTGTCAGATGAGTAGATTGCAAAAATTTTCTCCCATTCTGTAGGTTGCCTGTTCACTCTGATGGTAGTTTCTTTTGCTGTGCAGAAGCTCTTTAGTTTAATTAGATCCCATTTGTCAATTTTAGCTTTTGCTGCCGTTGCTTTTGGTGTTTTAGACATGAAGTCTTTGCCCATGCCTATGTCCTGAATGGTACTACCTAGGTTTTCCTCTAGGATTTTTATGGTATTAGGTCTAACATTTAAGTCTCTAATCCATCTTGAATTAATTTTCGTATAAGGAGTAAGGAAAGGATCCAGTTTCAGCTTTCTACTTATGGCTAGCCAATTTTCCCAGCACCATTTATTAAATAGGGAATCCTTTCCCCATTTCTTGTTTCTCTCAGGTTTGTCAAAGATCAGATGGCTGTAGATGTGTGGTATTATTTCTGAGGACTCTGTTCTGTTCCATTGGTCTATATCTCTGTTTTGGTACCAGTACCATGCTGTTTTGGTTACTGTAGCCTTGTAGTATAGTTTGAAGTCAGGTAGCGTGATGCCTCCAGCTTTGTTCTTTTGACTTAGGATTGTCTTGGAGATGCGGGCTCTTTTTTGGTTCCATATGAACTTGCAAGGCCGGCGGACCCCGCCCCGCCCCCTCGCGGGGACGGAGGGGCGCTGGGGGCCTCCCACTTATTCTACACCTCTCATGTCTCTTCACCGTGCCAGACTAGAGTCAAGCTCAACAGGGTCTTCTTTCCCCTCTGATTCCGCCAAGCCCGTTCCCTTGGCTGTGGTTTCGCTGGATAGTAGGTAGGGACAGTGGGAATCTCGTTCATCCATTCATGCGCGTCACTAATTAGATGACGAGGCATTTGGCTACCTTAAGAGAGTCATAGTTACTCCCGCCGTTTACCCGCGCTTCATTGAATTTCTTCACTTTGACATTCAGAGCACTGGGCAGAAATCACATCGCGTCAACACCCGCCGCGGGCCTTCGCGACTGACTTTTTGTAAATAAAAAAAAACCCTAGCTTTGTTTCTGCGTGTGCTGGGAGCTTTGCTGACTGTAGGCTTGGAATCTTATCAATTATGAAAAACATTCATTGAAATACCACTCAAATGATTCTTGGAAAGCTCAGGGGTTAACAGCCAGGAGGAAAAAAACCAGATAAAACGAAGTTAGGTTCACAGGAGGGACTCAAGATTGGAAGACAGTGCTGGAATTCTGAGCTTGTGTGGACATCAAATCATCATCCCATTCCAATCCATTATTTGTTTATTCACACACTCATTTATTCAACAAGCATTGAAAACACTTCTGAGGGGCCATTTATAGCAGGTAAATCTTTCCTTTGCTCAGAGATAGGAAATTATTTAAGGAAAGTGCTGTAAATAATTTCATTTTCCTTGTATTAAAAATTGTGAAAAATATGCAGAGGCTGATTGATGTTTATATGGTGTACATAGTGTTTACTATGTGCCAAGCACTATTCTAAATGCTTTACCCATATTATTTTATCAGCCCTTTATGCACCTTTTATTCTTATTCCCATTTTATAGATGAGACAAACGAAGCATTAACAAGGCCACAGAGCTAGAATGGTAGAGCTGGGATTTCAAGGTGCTCAATTTGGCTCCAGGGTTCATTCTTTTTTTTTTTTTTTTTTTTTGAGACGGAGTCTCTGTCGCCCGGGCTGGAGTGCAGTGGCACCATCTCGGCTCACTGCAAGCTCAGCCTCCTGGGTTCACGCCATTCTCCTGCCTCAGCCTCCCGTGTAGCTGGGACTACAGGCGCCCGCCACCTCGCCCGGCTAGTTTTTTGTATTTTTTTTTTAGTAGAGACGGGGTTTCACCGTGTTAGCCAGGATGGTCTCGATCTCCTGACCTCGTGATCCACCCGTCTCGGCCTCCCAAAGTGCTGGGATTACAGGCTTGAGCCACCGCGCCCGGCCGGGTTCATTCTTTTAAACATTCACCACACTCCCTCTGTAAAGTCGATGAAGAGTCTACCATAGGAACAGTGCTTCTGGGGGCTCCATCAGGCACAGCAACTTCAGGAGTATGACGGAAGTGCTGGGGCTGTAATACAGGATCCTGGAGCTCTGCGTGGTTCACAGCTGCTGAAGGAAGTACTAAGGGCTGTAGTCCCTGATTTGTGATTGCTTCTAAAATGCCAGAGTTTGACCATGGTATCATCGTGGGCTAATTCCTCAGTAAACCACACTGTGTGTGTGTGTGTAAGAATCATAGGGAAAGGAGATCATGGGGCTGAAAAAAACCATGTAGTCCAATATTTTCTAAACTTTAACGCACACATGAATCACCTAGAGCAGGGCCTGAGATCCAAACCATGCTGAGGTTCTCCCTGTCAGAGGAGCAAGGAAATAGAGAACCCATATTTGGTTTCAAACTCTTCAAGAAAAACAGTGAAACACTTTCTTCCAACTAAATCTTATAGGGGCGTCCAACAAGTAAAACATAAAAGTGGAGCCAACCATGATTGAAGTGAAGGGGGCTGCCAGAAGCCTCATTCAAAATGCTTTTTCTCCCCTCCGATCTCCTGGAACCTCAAGGAAACGCAAGGCCTCGCCTACTGGCTTGGACCTTCTCCCTGCCTCCCACCAGAGCTGGGCCATCTAATACTAGTCACAGTAGCTACTGAGTATTTGATATGCGGCTGGGGTGACCGAGGAACAGAATTATTAATTTTATTGAAATTAATCTAAGTTAAAAGCTGAAGCAGTATCAAATATTTTTCTGTTAAATACAACTTTATTATTTTGGTAGGACATTTCATTACATTGCCTAAGATCTTGTAGTCAACACAAACACCTCATTGATCTAGTGGGTGTCGGGCAATTAATTCAGTTTGAATGATTTCTTTCTTTGTATCTGATTTAACTTGTGTTTATTTGAATATTTCATGCAGGCAACGTGAATTACAGTGTAAATTGTAATTAGTAATAACTTTTGTTAAACTTGTTAACATTTTTGCATTTAATTGTAATATCATTAAGTTGGTTTTCTAGTTAAGTTTAGATAAAAATTTAAATTTAAAATGAAGAGATACTAATGTCACAGAATCTAGTGGAGATGCAAAAGCTAGTATTGTTAATGGAACAGTGAAAAAAAGATTGGAGCAAATTTTAGATTTCAGGGCAGTTTCAGTTTGCTATGGCAGAGCAAAATGAAAAAGCTATTATTGTATAAAACATTTAAAAAAAATAAAGTGAGTAATATTAAGAGAAATTTGCAGCAAATGCATAGTGAATTTAATAAGAACTTTCCTCTGAAGAGCCAAAAAAGAATCAATGAATTCAGACACCTGAAATAAGAAGTAAATGTCCAAAAAAAAAAGTTCAGCATTATCTGAGTGTGTGACTTTGGTTATCTTTAAAATGACTTGGATTCTTGAACAAAAAGGAATATCATTTTTAGGTGGACAAAGAGTAAAATAAATTATCTCAGTTATGAAAATTTGTTGGAAATGATAAAGGAAAAGACTAAAAATACCATTTTATAAAAAGTCAAAGATCTTCAATCAAGCCACCAAACAGTTGTTAGTAGAATATAATACCGTTTAATAATATCAAAGATAAATTCATTCAAATTTGAAAAACTGCAAGTACTTTTCTTTAGGTTTAGATGACCTCAGTGATGTAAAAGACACTGTCCAGTTAGCACTTAGACAAGTTTTTTTCTCAAACGACTTCCAAATTTACAAAGAAATGTCAATTTGTGGTGCCCTAAAAAGTTGAACTCAAGGCATGAATATCTTTGAATCTCTTTCTCTCTCTCTCTCTTTTTTTTTTTGCTTCGCCTTTCTAATATTTACTTTCTTCTTTGTTTTTTTTATTATTATTATACTTTAAGTTCTAGGGTACATGTGCACAACGTGCAGGTTTGTTACCTATGTATACATGTGCCATGTGGTTCACTGCACCTATTAATTCATCATTTACATTAGATATTTCTCCTAATGCTATCCCTCCCCCAGCCCCCGACCCCCCAACAGGCCCCAGTGTGTGATATTCCCCACCCTGTGTCCAAGAGTTCTCATTGTTCAATTCCCACCTATGAGTGAGAACATGCAGTCTTTGGTTTTCTGTCGTTATGTGAATCTCTCATATCTATCAAGGAAATTCATCTAGATATGAAAAAATTAGTTTTTATTACAATTAAATGTGATCTGGTTACATCAGTTTAAAAATTTAGATTTATTAGAATTTTGGAATATGAGATGGATGTTTCCCTTCATTCTTAATTCCATGATGTAATACATATTACCAAAACTACATACGCTCAGTTTTCTGAAGGAGACTATGAAAGCTTTATGGATGCAATTGCTAAGATTGTTCAGTATATGTGCAAAAGCTATGAATCATCACCAGTTTGTGGAACCACTGAAAGAAATAGAAGATGATGAATTTAATGATCCTGTGTTCTTTGCCAATACTGGTTGATTGAGTTGTGGAAGGGTTTTACAAAGATTTGCTGTACTGTTAGGTCCAATTCAAGATTTTCTCGAAACAAAAGGAATACTTGCCAAATAGTCAACAATCAAAGACACAAAATGGCAATGTGATTTGTGTTTTGTCATCAATGTTACACTGCATATGAACAAGCTAAATTTGAAGTTTCAAGTAAAGGAAAAGCTTATTTGTGACCTAATTAGACAGGCACAAAAATTTACGTTGAAATTGAAGACTTTCATAATTCAAACCAATGGTAACAATTTTATGTCTTTTTTCTAACATAAGTCAATTGTAGAAGATTTAAATTGTAACTGGAAGTGCAGGGGCTAGGCGCATGCCTCATGCTTATAATCTCGAACTTTGGGAGGCTGAAATAGGAGGATTGCTTGAGACCAACCTGGGCAACATAGTAAGACTTTGTCTCTACAACAAAACAAAAACAAAAACAAAAACAAAAAACCAAAAACAAGAAACCCTACGAAAATACCAAAACCACGCAACAAGCTAGCCAGGTGTAATGGTGCATATCCATAGCTCTAGCTACTCAGGAAGCTGAGGCAGGAAGAACACTTAGTTCCAAGAGTTCAAGACTGCAATGAGCTGTGATTATACCACCACACTCCAGCCTGGGTGACAAAGCCAGACTCTGTCTCCCTCTACAAAAAACAAACAAAAACCTATTAAGAGGGTAGATCTCATGGTAAGTGTTCTTGCCACATAAAACAAAGTTTAAAAACCAAAAAAGAAAGTACAGTTGGCCTATATTCTCAGGTTGAACCAGCTTACAGTGTCATCTGCAGATTCAGTGGACAATAAATAGAAAATATTTGGGAAAGAATAAAAATCACAATACAACAATAAAAAGTAATACAAATTTAAAAACAATACAACGTAAAACAACTATTTGCAAGCATCTTCATTGTATTAGGTATTAAAAGTGATGCAGAATTTACTTAAAGTATACAGGAGATGTGCATAGGTTGTGTGCAAATACTACTTCATTTTATATCAGGGACTTGAGCAGCCATAGATTTTCATATCCTCTGGAGGGTCCGGAGTACTATGTAAATTGATTACAAAAACAAGAAAAGCTAGAAAGACATTTTGTTCATATTGATAAATTTAGAATTGTTTTACTATTTATTTATATATTATTCATTGGAATTCATGCCACTGAGACTGAATTGACCCAAGACTTAGTGCATTTACCTCACTTGGACAAAAGTTTATTTAAAATGGATACACTTTTTCTTCTAAAAAAAGATGAGCTATTTTGGCCAATGTAGATGCAAATATTAAAAGAAAATTGGGTCTAGGCATGGTGACTGACATCTGTAGTCCCAGCACTTTGGTAGGTCAAGGCAGATGGATCAACTGAGATCAGGAGTTCAAGACCAGCTTGGCCAACATGGCGAAACCTCTTCTCTACTAAAAATACAAAAAAATTTATCAGGGCGTAGTAGTGCATGCCTGTAATTTCAGCTACTCAGGAGGCTGAGGCAGGAGAATCACTTGAACCAGTGAGGTGGAGGTTGCAGCCAGCAGACATCATGCTACTGCACTCCAGCCTGGGCGAGAGAGTAAGACTCCGTCTCAAAAAAATAAAAAGAAAAAAATTATTTTTGATATTTGATTGACTTATTTGGAAATTTTTAAATATGTTTAGAACACTTGGGTTATGTGAATCTATTTTTAACAGTATATTTTATAAAATCTAAATACAAATTTAGTATTTCTGATGAAAATTTGGTGTTCAAGTTGCGATGTCCTTTAAGTGTAAAATAGCCACCAGATTTTTAAGGCTTAATATGAAAGAAAGAATGTAAACTATATTATTAATTGATTTCTTATGTTTGATTATATGTTGAAATAATAGTTTGAATATATTAGGTTAAATAAAATATATTATTTAAAGTAATTTTTCTTTCTTCTTCTTACCTTTTTAATGTAGCTACTAGACTACTAGACAATTCAACATTATGTACGTGGCTTTCATTATTCACTCTTCCGTTGCACTCTTAATTGTACATGAAACTTCTTCATGAAAGCAGTGATCATATTTGTTCTTTAATTTTTTTCTGTACTGCTGAATCCTTGCTTAGCACATAGCAGGTATTCAATAAATATTTGTTAAATGAGTGAAAAAGTTTGGGGTATTTCATTTTTTTTTTGGCAATCATGGATAATTCTCTGTCATAAACATCTTTGCACAAGTTGATGTGTGAGTGTATTAAAAGTAATCTGGAAATGGCTTAAAGTATACAGGAGGACGTGTGTATATTATTTTCTCAAAATAAATTCCAAAATAATTGCATAAAAGGGCATGGACCATTTTATTGCTGTTAAACATTGCCAAGTTAATCTCAGAAAAGATTGAATCAATTTACAATGCCATCAACATTGTAAATTGGTTCAGACTATCGGTCTCCCAATGCCAACTTTTAAAGGAATGTAGAGTGATTAGCAATGTGACACTGGCCAAGTTACTTAGCTTTCAGAAACTCAATTTCTTTAAACTATAAAATGGAGATAATAATGTAAGGCTGAAAATTAAGTAAGAAAATGCATAGGCAAATACTTACCTAATACTTGCCTCATGTGAAGTAGATTTTAAATGTATAATTCCAGTTAAAAGAATCAGAATTTCATAGTACTTTCTTACAGTAGTCAAGGCCAAGAGTGGTGGTTTCTGCGGAGGGTGTACATGGCCAGGAGAGGGTGGGCACCTGCCACTTTGGAGAGGGGGACAGAAGAAATCAGAGTTACGTAACAGAGCACTGCCAGAGCTCTAGAATCAGATGTGTTTGCGAAAAGAAAATAGCCTTATAGTTCTGTACACTTGATTATCTAGCTATAGAGACTTATTTAAATGATGATGGGAGCTAATATCTGAAATGTACCTAAAAACTCCAAGGAATATTTTATTTCAAAATGAATATTTTATATTTCCTAGCAAATGAGAAAAAAGTCCTGAATAAAAATCCCCTCGGGTAGTGATTTGGCAAATTCTCCAGTGCGGGTAGGTGTAGCGCTGTAACCAGTTCATGGGAACACCAGGAAATAGCTTGTCAGCTGCTCCATATGCAAATATTATTTCTGAAACCCAGGAGTACCTAGATCTGCACTGTTGAACAGGGTAGCCACTAGCCACATGTGACTATTGAGTATTGAAAGAAACATAGCTTGTCTATAGACTTAGTGTAAAAAAAAAAAAAAAGTAAGATATTTCACCAGTAATGCTTAAATATGGTTACATGTTGAAATGATAATATTTTTGACGTACTGGGTTAAATAAACCATCATGAAAATTAATTATTACAATTGTAATAATTAGATTATTAAAATGAAGTTTATCTGTTTTGTTTTCCATTTTTAAAATTTTAATTTATTTTATTTTATTTTTTAAATTAGAGACAAGGTCTCGCTATGTTGTCTAGGCTGGTCTCAAACACCTGGGCTCAAGCAGTCTTCCTTCCTCAGGCTCCCAAAGTGCTGGGATTACAGGAGTGAACCACCATGCCTGGCCGCCTTCTTCCTTTTTCACATGTGGCTACTCAGGCATACATTAGAGATATTGTGAGTTCAGTTCCAGGCCATCGCGATCAAGCAAATATTGCAGTAAAGTGAGTGACGTGGATTTTTGGTTTCCCAGCGCACACAAAAGTTATGTTTACACTATAGTGTGTTAAGTGTGTAATAGCATTATGTCTAAAATAACAACGATATATATATTTTAATTTAAAAATACTTTATTGCTAAAAAATGCTAATGAGCATCTGAGCCTTCAGCGACTTGTGATCTTCTTGCTGCTGGAGGGTTTTTTCTTGATGCTGAGTGCCTTGCTCTGGATTAGGCTTTGACTTACAGGAATGTTGTGGCTGGTTTGATCTTCTATCCAGACCACTAAAACTTTCTCTACCTCAGCAGTAAGGCTTTTTTATCATTCATGTGTTTACTGGAGTAGGACTTTAAATTTCTTTCAATAACTTTTCCTTTGTATTCATAATTGACTGGTGTAAGAGGCCTAGTTTTCAGTCTTTCTCTGCTTTCGATATGCCTTCCTCACGAAGCTTAATTGTTTTTAGCTTTTGACTTAAAGTGAGAGATGTATGACTCTTCCTTTCAGTTGAACGCTTAGAGGCTACTGTAGGGTTATTAAATGGCCTAATTTCAATATTGTTGTGCCTTAGGAAATAGGGAGACCTGAGGAGATGGAGAAAGACAGGGAATGGCTGGTCAGTGGAGCAGTCAAAACGCACACAACATTTATTGATGAAGTTCACTGTATTCTATGGTTGCAGTTCGTAGCACCCCAAAACAATTATGATAGTAGCATCATATATCACTGATCATGGATCACCAAAACAGATGTAATAATAATAAAGAAGTTTGAAATATTGTGAGAATTACCCAAATGTGACATAGAGGCACAAAGTGAGGACATGGTGTTGGCAAAATGGTACCAATGGACTTGAGCAGGACTGTCACAAATCTTTACGTTGTTAAAAAAAAAAAACAAAAAAACCAAAAAAAAACAGTATCTGCAAAGCACAATAAGGCAAAGCACAATAGAGTGAGGTGTGCCTGCATTTACTTCTGTGGCTCACATTATATTTCTGCTGGGCAGTGGTGGTCCAGATCCCTGCAACTGGCTTTAGCACTTCTTCCCAGCAATCTTCTATGACTACTTAGATACTTCTGAATATGCATTGACAACTTGGATTAGCTCTAAGCTTGGAATTCACAGCCAGGTAACGAAACAGTTGAGGTGTTTGCTTTACATAAGGACCCGTGAAAGCAGATCGGCAACTGCTAAAATAAAAACCAGAACCCAGGCCAAGACCTCACCCTGATTCACACTAGCAAAATCTCAGAAATTCCCTTTATGTTTTTGCTAAAATCAACAATTAATGAAGCCAAAAGTCTGACACTGATAACTGAGAAGCAGCATTTTTTTTTCTTTTTCTTTTGGGATTTCAAGCAGAAAGACAAAGATATAATGAACTAATAGTCTAACCCTTTTATAAAAACAAAACCACTTAGGTTAGCAATTATGCCAATTTGGGTTCTCTGAGAAGCAGATGCCAAGACAAGATTGGTTTTGCTAGAGATGTGTTGGGAGAAAAGACCGTGAAGGATAAGGGGGTGGAAACAGGAGGTGGCAGACAGCTTTCAGACCATGTGTGCCGACCCGCCACCTGTGAAAGGAAAGAGGGAAGGAAGAACTGGGCAGAGCTCCTCAGATTGCAGCACATTTCTCAGAGGATCTTGACCAGGTCCACAGGAGTCCCTGAATGCAAAGGCTGCTTGTTGGAGGCAGCCTCTGTCCAGCAGGAAGGGGCTAGCACTTGTTCCCACCACAATGCTCAGCCACTTGTGGCTTGATACCAATAAGGAGGCAGGCCCCAAGGATGCTAACTGGGGCTGGCAGTCAACTCTGCCCCCTTTGGCAGTTCCTCTTGGAGAGAGCTAAATGGTGCACTGCCACACCACCAGAGAAATATTGATCTTCAATATTGGATATTGTTTCAGATTTGAGGTTAAATTTACAAGCCCATATGTCCTTGTGTTTTTCTCCACACTAAGTGATTTGGTGAAGAAACTGTGTCCTTATGTAAACCAATGTACTGACCAGAGTCACACCACCAGATTCTATTAGTCTTGGCTCTGCCACTCTCTAGATGCTTCACTTACTTCAGCCTTAGTTTCCTGATCTGTAACATTGCTATGGATAATGATATCCACCTCGTGAGGTTGTTGTGATCATTAAAAAGGATAACATGTGAGAGAGTGTTTCATAAAGGTAAGATTGTTTGACCACTTTGTTCATATCCTGATGGTCCCACCTGATTTCTGGAATGCTAAAGAATTTCAAAGGCAGATAATGCCATGTTGAATTTTCTCAGCTATCAGCAAAATTTGGCTTGAAAATCATATCTACCTATGAAAACTTGCCTGAAGCTCATTCTAGTTGATCCCATTTGCACATCAATCAGGGCTTTCTTGCAGTTATTTCCTCTTACAGCACTTGCTGCAGACATTTCCAAGGAGGAATCCTTGACTCCACTCCAGTCTCTGTTCAATCAATGTCTCCTTCTAGGCCTGCCTTCGCCAATAGCAGCTCCATCACCTTTTGCCCTCACCTTGCTTTGTTTTCCTTCATAGCTCATATCAGTTCTCAATGTCGTAATGTTTACCTGTTAGTGATGGTTGCCTTCCTTACTAAAACATAAGCTTCATGAGGGTAGGACTTCATCTGTTTCATTCACTATTATATCCTTTAGAATGCTACCTGGTGTCTAGTAAGGAATTGACTTTTTTTTTTTTGAGATGGAGTCTTGCTCTGTCTCCCAGGCTGGAGTGCAGTGGCCGGATCTCAGCTCACTGCAAGCTCCGCCTCCCAGTTTTACGCCATTCTTCTGCCTCAGCCTCCCGAGTAGCTGGGACTACAGGTGCCCGCCATCTCGCCCGGCTAGTTTTTTGTGTTTTTTTTAGTATAGACGGGGTTTCACCACGTTAGTCAGGATGGTCTTGATCTCCTGACCTCGTGATCCACCTGTCTCGGCCTCCCAAAGTGCTGGGATTACAGGCTTGAGCCACCGCGCCTGGCCAGGAATTGACTTTTTTAACTGAATGAAATTCACATGTGGTTTCCAAAAGGAATGAAATAGCACATGAGAAATTTTTCATGAATATCCTGGTCTACCTTAATGGTAAGCGGGAGAACAAGAAAGACGCTAATTATAGAATACCTCAGATGGGTCCTGCCTCTTCCTCAGTCAGACCTTTCACTGGAATTGCTGGCAAGAAGCAAATGGACAGGTTTGGCACTCATCATTTTTCCTTACTCAGTTTCTCTAAGGGAGGTGGGCAAGGGTTTTGTAACGACTCATGGTAATCATGTGGTAACACAAAACTGAATAAGAGCCCTGTCTAGCCTATCAATGGGACACTCAGCCTTTGAGGGTCAAGAATGGTTCTGTCTGTTTTAGCTTGTCCTATAAGTCATGAGCAAAGACACAAGTTGTGGTGCAAAGAAGAGAAAATACTTCCTTTGTTTTAACCTAAAGGGCAAAACTGGCATCACAGAATGACTGATGCCTATTGCTTAGGTCTATCCAGCAAAAAAGGGGCTATCACTCAGGGAGGAAGCGTTGTTCGTCCTTCTCAGCATTCAAGCTGAGGGTCGTGTCCATCTAGAAATGTTGTAGCAGTGGTTTCTGGGTGAATATAGGGAGTTCAGACTAGGGGAACTTTGTAGTCCTTTCTCATTTACTGATTCTATGAATTTGAGTCTCCTCTGAGCTAACAAATTGTTTACTTAGAAAGTCAACAGAGAGAAAAAGGGACATGGGGTCATCGAGCACCCAGATGGAATGCAGTAAACTCTCATACTTGTTTATTTAAGACAACTCGCTCTTGTCTTAGCCAAGAAATAATCTGTGGATCATCTTCAGTTTGTAACTGCCTTCAGAGTGATCTATGTTTTCTGGGAGAGAGAAATCTTAACCCCAGTCCCCCAGGACTCCAGGGATCCCCGCAGGTAGAGGAGAGACAGTCTGCCAAACACAGAACCCATCTGAGAAGAACCAAGGGCAGAGCTGAAATTCCAGCAGTCATCTCTCCTTAAAGGTGGCCCTTCTTGCCCCCATTCATGGAGGAGAGAGTTGGCCCCATTCACTCAGGAGCGCAAGTCTAATTATCCTGATAATGTGGTGAGTAGACTGAGCAGAGGGCTGGGAGACAGAAGGCCCAGGTTCTATTCCCAGCTCCACCTCTAATTCACTTTATGACCCTGGTCATGTCGCTTGACCTCTCTGGGCCTCAAATTCTTTTCTAGAAAATGAGAAGTTTGAGTTAAATGATCTGTGAGGCTCCTTTGTGTGTATGTGAAAATATGATTGGGGGATTCAAGGAAGGCTGGATACTTGTTCCCTTTTAGAGCTCTGTCTGAAATGCAGCTTAGCATTTGGCACCGGGGGTGGGAAACAAAACAGAGAATCAGCCTTGGGATGTGACAGACCTGTGGGCTGCCTGTCCTGTCTCCTTCATAGGGCTCTGGGGCGTCTCACATTTCCTAGAATGTAGGTGCCTCGTGGAAGAGGGCAGAAGGCCTGGTGACGAAGCAGCAGATATTGTCAGCTGACTCCCCTGCCTTCCATCCCCCCACTGACCCCAGAGTGATGAGTCACGCTTCATCACCCGAGGTTCCTGGCGGCAGGCCCCACACAACTTCTTCAGCTTGTCGACACCCAGGATAGAATAAATCATCAGAGACCCATTTTTAGCGAAGAGTGAAAAATGAAGTCACCAGGAAAAGCAGTAGAAGATGCCAATTAGGAATGCAAATAGGAAGCGAGGGTTTGTTGAAGGACAGGGTTATCTTCACAGCGAGCCAATCCCAGGAAGGTTTCAGGCTCCTGGATTTGCAGTCTGAGCTTGCAGCATCTGGCGAGGGGGGCTGCGGGAAGAGGCCCACAGCTGGGTGGGAGTGACCACAACACTTCCTGCCCTCTTCCACTTTCAAAACCACATCAGCCAGCGGAGGGATCTGGGCTTCTTGCTCCAGGAAATGGATCTTAGAATTATAACATCACAGGGAATTAGGAGGGAGATGCTGAATTCTCTAATCTAGTGACTTTCCTGTCTTTTGTTCTGTTTTATTTTAGGAGCAGAAGAAACGGGGAGGGGAGGGTTTGCAGCCTGCAGGCTGAGCCTCCCTCTCTTTTCCTTCCCTACTCTGGGCTAGACTAATTTGTCTCAAAGCCTCTTCCACTTTTACCATTCTGTAGTTCATTGTTAGGTTTGAAAATAACACATTCCAGCAGTGCTAAGCATGTGGGCAAATTCTGATGAAATAATGCCATTTCAGTAGGAAGAAAAAAAACCCAGTTCTGTCACATTTATTAGCTGTGGGATCATACTTAAACATCAATTTCCTTATCTGTAAAATGGAGAAAATAATAGTACCTATCTCAGAAGGTCTTTGGGAGGATTAAATTAAGACAATAAAGGTCAACTCTTGCTCAACACAGTCCTGTCCGTAAACCTAGGCGATAGTGTTGCTGAATAGAAAATAAAAAGGGACCCAAGGTCTCCTAGGAAGACAGTAGGAACCAGGTGCGGTTCCAAAGTCAGGGGGCCCATTCTGTTCTCTCTTGGTCTCCTGAAGGGACTCAGTGAATTCTTGGAGGAAACACCTTGCAACACGTTCCTGTGCAAATCTTGCAGGAAATCCGGGGGTTTCTCCCTGGACTCGGTTGGCTTTAACTAGCCCCTTCTCCTGGCCTCGTGTATGCCTCATATGAGGAGAGAGGACAGCTTCAGAAAACATGATAGGATCCAAAGAGGGAGGTAGCAACTTGTTTATTCAGCCATTCATTTATTCACTCATTAATCCAGCAAAGACTCTGTACCCATCTGTACCTGGCAGTGCACCCAGGGCTGGGAGGATTCAGAGATGACTGAGCCTGGGCCTTTCCCTCAGCAGCTGTGGGGAGGGGCCAGCTTCCACCAGGCTCAACCTTTTTCTCAATTCCCACCTTCTCTCCTCCCTCTCCTGCCCATTAGTCTTGGGCTCTGATGATTTTAACTTGAAAATGACCCTTATATCCATGGGCCTCTTCCTCCTAGGCTTCTACTTGAAACCCCAGAAGTGGGTGAGATTGCCAAAGGACAGAATATCCAGAAAAGAGAATTTACATCAGTGTGAAATCTTGGGAAATGTGTACATATGGAAGAAGGATGTAGAAAAAAAAAAAAAAAAGGCTGTGGAGGGGGTAGGCACTGGTGGATGTCCAGGTGTTACACAGCGGGTGGGGGAGCCCAGCTGAGGCTGCTGGAGGATGGGTAGCCTGGGGAGCAGCACACAGGAGCAGGTAGGTTTGTGCTTTTAAGAAAAGGGAACTGTCTAAGCAGGTGGTCAGCCTCAGGCTACAGAGAGGACAGTGGACAGGGTTTGGTGGCCAGAAATTCTCGGGACTGGATGATTTTCAGAAGTCCAAGCTGGGGAGCAGCATCAGGTTTCAGGCTCCTGCCTCTGGCCAGGTCCCAGTCCCCGCAATGAGGTGGAGTTCTGCCGAGAACAAGACAGTTTCTAGTTCCAAAGAGGTGGAACAGGATAAGGATTCCATTTCCCACACTGGGCATTCGGTTAGGGCCAGCCCAGCAGAGAGGGAGCTGGCCTGCAGGCACCGATCTGGTGGCCTCAGCTGGGGGAGAACAGGTCTGGCAGGGGTTGGGAATTAGGCTGGACTGATGTTCCCAGAGAAAGGTAAACACAAGGAAGTACGTCTGAGGTGGAATTGATTAACTGGGTTGTTGGGCTAGATTGACTGGAAGATTGTGACCTTTGCCTTTGATATCATCATGGGCCAACCACAGGGAGTATCTTCTCATTCAGACACAAGTGCAGAGACTATAGCCCCACCAGACAATATTTTACAATTGACAGATGTCTGTGTCTGTGATTGATCTGCTCCTCATCACAACCTTGTGCACTAGGAAGGGGACGTCACATTTTCTCCGTTTTGCAGATTAAGAAACTGGGTCACAGTCAGAGAGGGAAACTTGCCTGAGAAGGCAGCTGTGGGCCAGGAGCCAGGATGGGCATTCAGGGCCAGGCTCAGGCTGCAGTTTCCTGGGGCCTCTCCTGTCTTTTTTGGGGTTTTTTTTGGCAAAAGGAGGATAGTAGTTGAAGGTAGATTTTAGGTCCTGCCCCTTCCCAACTTATGTGATCTTGGGTAAGTTGCTTACTCTCTCAGAGCTTCCATTTCCTCATTTTTAAAGTTAATTAATGAATTAGTTAATTAAACACATAAAATTGACATGTCATAATTGTACATATTTATTGGGGACACAGGAATATTTCACACATATATACGATGTGTAATGATCAAATCAGAGTAATTAGCATATCCATCACCTCAAAGATTTATCATTTCTTTGTGTTGGGAATATTTAAAATTCTCTCTTCTAGCTATTTGAAAATATACCATAGATTTTTATTAACTACAGTCACCCTACAATGCTATAGAACACCAGAACTTATCCTTCTATCTATCTGTAATTTTGTGTCCATTAACCAAACTTTCCCTATTCTCCCCTTCCTCCTACTCTTCCTACCCTCAGAGAACTACAATTCTACTTTCTACTTTCATGAGCTCAACGTTTTTGGCTCCCATATATGAGTGAGAACATATAATATTTATCCTTCTGTGCCTGACTTATTTTTCCTAACATAATGTCCTCCCAGCTTATCCATGTTCCTGCGAATGACGAGATTCCATCCTTCTTTATGGCTGAATAATATCCCATTTTGTGTGTGTGTGTGTGTATATATTATATATAAAACATATAAACATATAAAAACATGTAAAACGTATAACATATAATACAATATATATGTAATATGTTTTACTTACCTATTTATCTGTTGATGAACACAAGCTGATTCTATATATTGGCCACTGTGAATAGTGCTGCAAATAAACAAGAAGGTGCAGATATCTCTTTGATATACAGATTTTCTTTCATTTGGGTAAAAATCCAGCAGTAGGATTCCTGAATCATACAGCATTTCTGTTTTTAGTTTTTTGAGGCACTTTTGTACTGGTTTCCATAATTGTTGTACTAATTTACATTCCCACCAATAGTGTGCAAGACTTCCCTTTTCTCTGCAATCTCACCGACGTTTGTTATTTTTTGTCTTTTTCATAGTAGCCATTCTAACTGGGGTGAGATGATGTCTCATTGTGATTTTGATTTATATTTCTCTGATAATTAGTGATACTGCGCATTTTTTCATATACTTTTTAATGATATATGTGTCTTCTTTTGATAAATGTGTATTCAGATCCTTAGATGACAGGATCTTATATATAGAAAAATCTAAATACTCCACCAAAAGACTGGTAGAACTGATAGATAAATTCAGTAAAGTTGCAGGATAAAAAATCATTATACAAAAAAAAAAACATAGCATCTCTATACACCAGTAATAAACTAGCTAAAAAGCAA
Source organism: Papio anubis (assembly GCF_008728515.1). NCBI lineage: Eukaryota > Metazoa > Chordata > Mammalia > Primates > Cercopithecidae > Papio > Papio anubis. Next base: position 130,339,526 of record NC_044982.1, read on the forward strand.
TCCCGTTTAAAACAGTTACAAATAAATAAATAAATAAAACACCTAGAAATACGTTTAACAAAGGAAAGATCTCTACAATGGAAATTATAAAACACTGATGAAAGAATGGAAAGGACGTAGAAAAATGGAAAGATATCCAATATTTATAATTGGAAGAATTAATATTTTGAAAATGAACACACTCCCCAAACCAATCTACAGATTTAATGTAATCATTATCAAAATACCAGTGACATTCTTCAAATAATAGAAAAAGTAATCATAAAATTTGAATGAAACCACAAAAGGCCCTAAATAGCTAAAGCAATCCTGAGCAAAAAGAACAAAGTTGGAGACATCACATTACTTGACTTCAAACTATACTACAAAGCTATAATAACCAAAACAGCATGGTACTGGTATAAAAGCAGACTATAGACCAATGGAACAGAATAGATAATCCAGAAATAAATCCACATATTTACAGTCAACCAATTTTTGAAAAAGGTGCCAAGAACATATATTGAGGAAAGCATAGCCTCTTCAATAAGTGGTGCTGGGAAAACTGCTTATACATATGGAGAAGAATCAAACTAGACCCTTATTTATCATCATATGTAATAATCAAATAAAAAATGAATCAAAAAATGTAAGATCTGAAACTACAAAACTACCAGGATAAAACATAGGAGGAAACCTTATTGACATTGTTTTGGGCAAAGATTTTATGAGTAAGACTTAGAAAGTATAGGAAACAAAAGCAAAAATAAGACTGGACAGCATAGTGACACTCTATCTCTACAAAAATAAAAAAATTAGCTGGGCCTAGAGGCATGTGCCAATATTCTCAGCTACTTGGGAGGCTGAGGTGGGAGGATCACTTGAGCCCAGGAAGTTGAGGCTGCAATGTGCTATGATCACACCACTGTGCTCTGGCCTGGGTGACAGAGTGAGACCTTGTCTCAAAAAAAAAAAGTAAAAATAGACAAAGGGGATTATATTAAGCCCAAAGGTTTCTGTATACCACCACCGACAACAACAATAACAAAATCAATAAAGAAAGAACTTCAGAGTTTGAAGACCAGTCTTTTGAATTAACCCAATCTAAAAAAAAAGAAAGAAAAAAGAATTTAAAAAATGAGCAAAGTCTTTGAGAAATATGGGATTATGTAAAACAATCAAACTTGTAAATTATTGGCATTTCTGAGAGAGGAGAAAATTCAAACAATTTCGAAAATGTATTTGAGGGAATAATTCAAGAAAACTTCCTTAATCTTGCTAGCAAGGTAGACATCCAGATATGAGAAATCCAAAGAATACCCATGAGATACTAAACAAAATGAATATCACCAAGACATATAGTCACAGGAATCTCCAAGGTCAGTGCTAAAGACAGAAACCTTAAAAGCAGCTAGGAAAAAACGTCAGATGTACTAAGGGAATTCCATTAGGCTAACATTGGACTTCTCAGCAGAAATCTTATAAACTAGGAGAGACTGGGGTACTATTTTTAGCATTCTTAAAGAAAAGAAATTTCCACCAGGGATTTCATATCCCATCAAACTAAGCTTAGTAAATGAAGAAATAAAATCTTTACCAGACAAACCAGCATTGAGGGAATTCATTACCACTAGACCAGTGTTACAAGAGATCCTTAAGGAAGTTCTAAACATAGAAACAAAAGAACAATACCTGCTACCACAAAAATACACTTAAGTACATATCCTATAGACCCTATAAAAGCAAAAACAATAGAAACCACAAAACAAACAGCTAACAACATCATAATAGCACCAAAACCTCATATATCAATGTTAACCTTGAATGTAAATGGTCTAAATTCTTCATTTAAAAGGCACAGAGTAGCAAGTCAGATGAAAAAGCAAGACCTATCCATCAGGTGTTTTCAAGAGTCACCTCTCACACATAATGATACCCATAAGCTAGAAGTAAAGGGTTGAAGAAAGTTCTGCCACACAAATGGAAAACAAACAAAAAAGCAAGGGTCACTATTCTTATATCAGATACAACCAACTTTAAGCCGACAACAGTAAAAAAGGACAAAGAAAGACATTACATAATGATAAAGGTTCATTTGGTTAGAAGACTTAACTATCCTAAATATGTATATGCACACAACATAGGAGCACCTAGAATCATGAAGCAAGCACTTCTAGACCCATGAAAAGACTTAGACAGATACACAATAATAGTGGGGGACTTCAGCACCCCATTGGCAGCATTAGACAGATCACTGAGGCAGAAAACTGACAAAAAAATCTCTGGACTTAAACTTGACATCAGACCACTTGGACCTAATAGACATCTCCACCTATTAAACACATAATATACATTATTTTAATCTGTCCAAGGAATATACTCCAAGATTGACCACACACTCAGCTATAAAGCAAGTCTCAATAAATTTTAAAAAGCCAAAATCATACCAGTCATACTCTTGGGCCACAGTGGAATAAAAATAGAAATAAAAATCAAGAAGTTCTCTCAAAATCACATAACTTGCTCCTGAATGACTTTTGGGGTAAACAATGAAATCAAGGCAGAAATAAAAAAATTATCTGAAGCAAATGAAAACAGAGACACAGCATACCAAAATCACTGGAATGCAGCAAAAGTAATGTTAAGAGGAAAGTTTATAGTGCTAAATGCCTACCTCAAAGAGTTAGATCTCAAATTAACAATCTAACATCACACCTAGAGCAACTAAAAAAACAAGAACCAACCAACCCCAAAGCTAGTAGAAGAAAAGAAATAACTAAAATCAGAGTTGAACTGAATGGAATTAAGACTCCAAAATCTATACAAAGTATCAATGAAACCAAAAGTTAGTTTTTTGAAAGGATAAACAGGATTAATAGACCACTAGCTAGATTAACAAAGAAAAAAAAAGAGATCCAAATAAGCACAATCAGACACAAAAAAGTGACATTATAACTAATCCCACAGAAATACAAAAGATTCTCAGAGATTATTATGAACACCTGTATGACACAAATCTAGAAGAAATGGATAAATTCATGGAAATACACAATGTCTCAAGATTGAATCAGAAAGAAATTGAAACCCTGAACAGATCAACATCAATTTCCAAAACTGAATGAGTAATAAAAAACCTACAAGCTAAAATAAGCCTAGATCAGATAGAGTCATAGCTAAAATCCCCCAGACCTACAAAAAAGAGCTGGTAACAATTCTACTGAAATCATTTCAAAAAAAATGAGGAGAGGGAATTCTCTCTAACTCATTCTACAAAGCCGGCATCACCCTGATACCAAGACTGAGCAAAGACGCAACAAAAAAAGAAAACAACAGGCCAATACCCCTGATGAACATAGACACAAAAATCCTCAACAAAATGCTAGCAAACCATATCCAGTATCACATCAAAACGTTAATTCACCATGATCAAGTAGTCTTCATTCCTGGGATGCAAGGTTGGTTCAACATAGGCAAATTAATAACTGTGATTCACTACATAAGCAGAATTAAAAACCAAAACCATATGATCATCTCAATAGATGTGGAAAAAGCTTTTGGTAAAATACAACATCTCTCATCATTAAAACCCTCGAGAAACTAGGCACTGAAGGAACATACCTCCAAATAATAAGAGCCATCCATGACAAACCCACAGCCAGCATCATACTGAACAGGCAAAAACTGGAAGCATTTCCCTTGAGAACTGGAACAAGACAAGTATGCTCACTCTTACAACTCCTGTTCAACATAGTACTGGAAGTGCTAGCTAGAGCAATCAGGAAAGAGAAAGAAATAAAATGTATCCAAATAGGAAAAGAAGAAGTGAAACTACCTCTTTTCATGGACAATATAATTCTATACCTTGAAAACCTTAAAGACTTCACCAAAAGGCTCCTGGAACTAATAATAAACAACTTTAGCAAAGTTTAAGAATACAAAATCAATGTATAAAAATTAATAGCTAACATATACCAATAATATTCTATATACCAATAGTATTCAGGCTGAGAGCCACACCGAGAACACAGTCCCACTTACAATAACCACAAAAAATAAGATGCCTAAGGGATACATCTGTATACCCTGGAATACGGATGTATCCCTTAGGCATCTTATTTTTTTTCTACAGACGTGTTCCTAGGTAGAAACATCTCTCCAAGAACTACAAAACACTGCTGAAAGAAATCACAGGTGACATAAACAAATGGAAAAACATTCCATGTTCATGAATTGGAAGAATCAATATCATGAAAATGATCATACTGCCCAAAGCTATCTACAGATTCAATGCTATTCCTATCAAACCATCAATGTCACTTTTCAGAGAATTGGAAAAAACTATTCTAAAATTCATAGGGAACCAAAAAAGAGCCTGAATATCTAAAGCAATCCTAAGCAAAAAGAATAAAGCCAGAGGTTCAAATTATAGTCTAAGGCTACAGTAACCAAAACAGCATGATACCAGTACAAAAAAAGACACAGACTAATGGAACAGAATAGAGAACCCAGAAATAAAACCATACACCTGTAGCCATCTAAACTTCAACAAAGTTGACAAAAAATAAGCAATAGGGATGACTCCCTGTTCTACAAATGGTGCTGGGATAGCTGGCTAGCCATATACAGAGAATGAAAACTGGACCCCTACTTTTCACAATATATACAATTTAATTCAAGATGGATTAAAGATTTAAGTGTAAGACCTTAAGCTATAAGAATCCTAGAAGAAAACCTATGAAACATTTTGGACATGAGTCTTGGGAAAGAATATATGACTAAGTCCTCAAAAGCAATTGCAACAAAACCAAAAATTGACAAATGGAATGTAATTAAACTAAAGAGCTTCTGCACAACAAAAGAAACTAACAGAGTAAACAGACAACCTACAGAATGGGGGAAAGTCCTCACAAACTATGCATCTGACAAAGGTCTAATATCTAGAATCGAAAAGGAACTTAAACGAGTGAACAAGCAAAAAACAACCCTATTAAAAATGAGCCAAAGACATAAACAAACACTTCTCAAAAGAAGGCATACAAGTGGCCAAAAAGCATATAAAAAATGCTTCACATCACTAATTATCAGAGAAATGCAAATCAAAACCACAATGAGATACCATCTCACACCAGTCAGAATGGTTATTATTAAAAAGTCAAAAAATTCCAGATGTTAGCAAAGCTGTGGAGAAAAGGGAACTCTTATACACTGTTGGTGTGAACGTAAATTAGTTCAGCCACTGTGGAAAGCAGTTTGGAGATTTCTCGAACTTAAAACAAAACTACAATTTGACCCAGCAATCCCCTTACTGGGTATATATCCAAAAGAAAACAAATTATTCTACCAAAAAGACACATGTACTCGCATGTTTATTGCACCACTATTTACAGTTGCAACATCATGAAATTAGCTTAGGTGCCCATCAACAGTGGATTGGGTAAAGAAAATAAATATGGTATGGAGTATTATGCAGTCATAAAAAATGAAATTATGTCTTTGCAGCAACATGGACGCAACTGGAGGCCATTATCCTAAGCCATTTAATACAGGAACAGAAAGCCAAATACAGTATGTCCTCACTTGTACGTGGTAACTAAACATTGGGTACTCATGGACATAAAAATGGCAACAATAGACGCTGGGGACCACTAGAGGTGGGAGGGAGGAAGAGGGGCAAGGGTTGAATAACTAACTGTTGGCTACTATGTGCAGTACCTGGGTAGCAAGATCATTTGTATCCCAAACCTCAGCATCATGCCATATACCCAGGTAACAAACCTGCACATGTAGCCTCTGAATCTAAGATAAAAGCTGAAAAAGATTGAAAAATTAGAAATACTCACCTAAGATTTTTTTGAAAATAACTTTCACATGGCTTATATAAAAAATAAGAACTGAAAAAAGCAAAAATAGACAAATGAGATTATATTAAACTAAAAAGCATCTGCACACCACAGGAAGCAATCAACAGGGTAAAGAGACAATATGTAGGATGGGAAGAAATAATTGCAAACTATTCATCCAACCAGGGATTCATATCCAGAATATACAAGGAACTCAATAGCAAAAAAAATTCCTCATTTATGAAGTGGGATAGTAGTGCCAACTCTTTCTGTTTTTGACCTCAACTCTCCAGCAATTCCTCAGGCCTCAGTTCTGGGTTCTCTACTCCTCCCAAAACAATCCTCCCATCTTTGTATTCACATCTGTTACCTAAAAACATCTGAACTTTGATGTAACTCCAGTTTGAAAGATTCTTATTAGCTCTAGACCAGGCTTGTCTAACCTGTGGCCCACAGGTCACATGGGGCCCAGGACGGCTTTGAATGTGGCCCAACACAAATGTATAAACTTACTTAAAACATTATGAGATTTTTTGTGTGTGATTTTTTTTTTTTTAAGCTCGTCAGCTATGGTTAGTGTTAGTGTATTTTATGTGTGGCTCAAGACAATTCCCCTTCTTCCTGTGTGGCCCCCAGGGAAGTCATAAGATTGGACACCCCTGCTGAGATCTATATTTTCAGCTGCCAACCCAGCTTTTACCTTTGGATCTCTCAGGTGCCTCAAATTCAGTATGTACCAAATGGAATTTTATCCTCTCTTCCTCCCAAAAGCTCCTTCTTTAGAGTTCCCTGAATCAGTAAATGGTACCCCAGCCACTCGGTTGTTCATGTCAAAATCAGTGAGTTACCATTGATGTCTTTCCTTCCCTCAACTTCTAGACTTCATCAATTGCCAAGTTCTGTGAATCCTAACTCCTAAATATTGCTCATTTCTTTCCATCTCCTCTGCCTTTTAAAGACACTTGATGTCTACTCAAGTCTAGTCAAGTCTTCTTCTCCTCCCACTTGGAGGTCTGCAACATCTTCCCAGGAGACTTCACCTGATTCACTCTTGCATGCTCTCGTTCATTCTTTTCACAAAAGTCAGAGCAATGTTAAAAAAAAAAAATCCTAATTGTGTTATACCATCCCCATGGCTCAACTTTAATGGCCATGTTTATTTTATATAACATAAAATTTACTATCCCAACCATTTTTAAGTATACAGTTTAGTAGTAGTAAGTATATTCACATTTTTGTGCAACCAATCTCCAGACCTTTCTCATCTTGCAAAACTGAAACTCTTTACTCATTTAACAAAAACTCCCCATTCTCTCTCCCTCCAGCTCCTGGCAACCACCATTCTACTTTCTCTCTCTATGAATTTGACTACTCTGAGTATCTCATATAAGTAGAATCATACAGTATTTGTCTTTTATGACCGTGTTAGTTCACTTACCATTATGTCCTCAAGGTCATCCATGTTGTAGCATGTGTCAGAATTTCCTTCCTTTTAAAGGCTGCATAATATTCCACTGTATGCATAAAATACATTTTATCCACTCATCTGTAGATGAATACTTGGGTTGCTTCTACCTTTTGGCTGTTGTGAACAATGCTACTATAAACATGGTATACAAGTAACTCTTTGAGAACCCCCCTTTCAATTCTATTTCATATATACCCAGAAATGGAATTGCAGGATTATGTGACAATTCTATTTTTACTCTTCTGGAGAGCTACCATACTGTTTTATATATCAATTGTACCGTTTGACATTCTCACCAACAGTGCACAAAAATTCCAGTTTCTCCACACCCTTGCCAACATTTGTTATTTTCTGTTTGTTTTGATAGTAGCCATCCTTAGGGTTGCAGCATTTGTAGATTCCACTGTTGATTTTCAACATAGACAATCGTTTTGTCCTCCACATTAAAGATGATTGTGCTGTAAAGTGGTATCTCATTGTGATTTTGATTTCTGTTTCCCTCGTGATTGGTAATGTTGAACATCTTTACATTTCTGTATTGGATACTTGTATATTTTTGGAGAAATGTCCATCTAGGTTCTTTGTCAATTTTAAAATCATTATTGTTGTTGAGTTGTAGGAGTTCCTTATCTATTTTAGATATTAACTCCTTATCAGATACATAATTTGCAAATAATTTTTCCTATTGTGTGGTTTGCCTTTTCACTCTGATAATTGTTTGTGTCCTTTGATGGACTTTGGTGGCTTTGTACCAGTCCTAAGATAAAAGACCCCAATCCTTCGTAATTCAACTTTAGTTGATATCTCTAGTCTCATGGAGCGCCCTTTTGATTGTTGGGCTGCAACCACTAGCCTTTTAAGCTCTTTTCCTCTTCTGTTTGTTTGGTCCTTTGCCTAGAGCATCTGTAAGTTATTGGTTATTACCATGATCATGAGTATCTGATCAAGGATTGCCTCTTCTACTAGACAGCAGACTCCGTGAGGCAGGAACTATGCCTGGGGCCAGGTTACTCATTAGCAGAGTAGGCACAGTGCCTTGGGCCATCATTCTTTTCGGGGTTCACAAAAATGTTTTAATTTCAATTGTTAAAAAAATCAGTTACAAAAAGAATATAATAATAATAGAGAATAAATCCAGCTTGGATTATATTTGTCTTTATACCAACACAGTTGTAAAATATAAATTTATTTGTTTTTTTAAATAAAGGAAGGAACCCAAACAGGCTAAAGGGGTTAGGACCCACACAAGTTAAAATGCAACCTTGATTATGCCTGTTTAGTTCTTGCCTGTGTCCCCATTTGGACTATGATAAGGCCTCACAGGCACTAGACAGTCAACTAACATGCATCAAACGAATGGAGGAATGAGAATAGCAAAAAAGAGGGATCTGCAGTTAGTGTATAGAATCTATTTAACACTGATTCTTTGAAATAATACCATAGCTCTTAGTTACAAGAGGCAGAGGACACTGAATTTCTTTCTGTCTTTGCCCAAGGGTGCTCTGTTCTATTGGTTTTGAAAGATTTTAGAAAGAGATCTACAGAGAGCCAAGACCTAGCTTTAACACCTGAATTCAGCCTTATTGTCTATGGTTCTTTAAAAACTGAGCCTGTACACTCTGGGAAGGTCTGATACCGAGGCAATGTTTTCTCCCTCTTTTTTTTTCTTTCACTATCTTAACATTTTTAAAACACAGCTTGATTGAGGTATAATTGTCATGCAATAAACTGCACATATTTAAAGTGTACACCTTGGTAAGTTTTGATATATGTACCTGCCCCTGAAACCATGAAGATAATGAACATATCCATCATGCCCTAAAATTTTCTTTGAAGTCAGGTGGCTCCTTTAACTATGTTCTTTTTCAGATTTGTTTTATTCTAGATTCTTGAGAATCAGCTTGTAATTTCTTCAAAAAAAGCCACGTGGGATTTTGACTGGGACTGCTTTGGATCTACATCGTTTTGAGGAGAATTGACGTCTTAACAATATGATGCCTTTTGACCCATGAACATGATATCTCTCTCCATTTACTTAGATCTTTAATTTCTCTCAGCAATATTTTATATCTTCTGGTATATAGGTATTTCACATAATTTTTCAAATTTATCTCTAAGTATTTTGATTTTTGATGCTGTTATAAATGATAGTTTTTGAATTCTAAGTTTTGATTATAGCTTGTATATAGAGATACAATTGGTTTTGCATATTGATCTTTTGTCCTACAGTCTTGGAAACCTCACTTATTAGGTCTAGTAGCATTTGTAGATTCCATTGTTGATTTTCAATGTGGACAATTGTTTTGTCCTCCACATTAAAGGTGATTGTGTTGTCCTTCTTTAAATTATCTTTGCTGGGAGGTTGGTCTAAATTACATATTGTGCCAGTCTGAAAATACAAATGATGTTCTCTGCAGTGAAGAGAGGGAGCTTAGTCTCATTGTACAATCAATCTGCGTTTGAATCAATAGCTTCCAGTCCATCTTGAGCCCATATGTGTAGGCCACAGTGATTTTCTGGCTTCTCACCCTGGCAGTCTTGGCACCTTGGTGCCCGGAGAGCTTCGTGCTGTTTGCAGAAGTGCATTTCACTGTGCAATCTGTCCTCCAGACTCTGTATAAATGTCAGATATTATTAATCTTAGCACTTTTAGCAACTTAATACATCCCTCTCTACACATGGTAAAGTTTTCGTTTCTCATATGCTGAGATCACAATATCATAGCACCCTCATCTGAAGGTGATTCGGCATTAATAAAACCCTATCATGAATCTATACCTCCTTTCTCTGTGTTCTCTGGCTCCTTCCACACTCATCCCAACTCCTTCCCATGGACTTTCTCTGACTTAACACTTTTTTAAAACATCTTTTCATTTTCGGGTGCCAAAAAGTTTAGAGTCAACCCTTAGCAAGGGCACAGAACTTCTTGACATGCATTTTTTGTAAAGGCCTCATTCCTGGCTCTGTTTATGTTTCCGTCTCATTTTCCCTTTGTCTCTTCTTTCTTGCCTACTATTGATTTATGTTCTTTTGGTATATTTTACCTATGTTTGTGAGTCAACCCAAATTCTTTCTGAAAAAAGGCAAGATATAAATTACAGTTGACCCTTGAACAATGTGAAGATAAAGGTACTGACCCCCCGTACAGTCAAAAATCCACATAAAACTTTTGACTCTCCAAAAACTTAACTAAAAATAGCCTACTGTTGACCAGAAGCTTTACTGATAACATAGTCGATTAACACATATTTTGTATGTAATATATATTATATATTATATTCTTGTAATAAAGTAAGCTAGAGAAAAGACAATGTTATTAAGAAAATCGTACAAACAGAGAATACTGTAAACACTTCTATGCACATAAACTAGAAAATCTAGAAGAAATGGATAAATTCCTGGACACATACACCCTCCCAAGACCGAAGCAGGAAGAAACTGAATCCCTGAATAGACCAACAATGAGTTCTGACATTAAAGCAGTAATAGCGTACAAACCAAGAAAAGCCCGTGACCAGATGGATTTATAGCTGAACTCTACCAGAGGTATAAGGAAGAGTTGGTACCATTCCTACTGAAACTATTCTGAAAAATTGAAAAGAGGAAAGCCTTCCTAACTCATTCTATGAGGCCAGCATCATCCTGATACCAAGACCTGGCAGAGATACAACAATAACAACAACAACAAAAAAACCCAAAAAACTTCAGTCCAATATCCTTTATGAACATCAATGTAAAAATCCTCAATAAAGAACTGGCAAACCAAATCCAGCAGCACATCAAAAAGCTTATCCACCATGATTAAGTAACCTTCATCTCGGGATGCAATGCTGGTTCAACATATGCAAATCAATAAATATGATTCATCACATAAAAAAACAAAGACAAAAACCACATGATTATCTCAATAAACAGAGTAAAGGCGTTTGATAAAATTCAACATCCCTTCATGTTAAAAACTCTCAATAAACTAGGTATTGAAGGAACATATCTCAAAATATTAAGAGCCATTTCTGATAAACCCACAGCCAATATCATACTGAATGGGCAAAATCTGGAAGCATTCCCCCTGAAAACTGGCACAAGACACAGTTGTCCTCTTACCACTCCTATTCAACATAGTATTGGAAGTTCTGGCCAGGGTAATCAGGCAACAGAAAGAAATAAAGGGTATTCAACTAGAAAGAAAGGAAGTCAAACTATCTTTGTTTGCAGATGACATGATCCTATACCTAGAAAGCCCTATTGTCTCAGTCCAATTCTTTTTTTTTTTTTTTTGAGACGGAGTCTCGCTCTGTCACCCAAGCTGGAGTGCAGTGGCCGGATCTCAGCTCACTGCAAGCTCCGCCTCCCGGGTTCACGCCATTCTCCGGCCTCAGCCTCCCGAGTAGCTGAGACTACAGGCGCCCGCCACCTCGCCCGGCTAGTTTTTTTTTTTTTTGTATTTCTTAATAGAGACGGGGTTTCACCGTGTTAGCCAGGATGGTCTCCATCTCCTGACCTCGTGATCCACCCGTCTCGGCCTCCCAAAGTGCTGGGATTACAGGCTTGAGCCACCGCGCCCGGCGTCTCAGTCCAATTCTTAAGCTGGTAACCAACTTCAGCGAAGTCTCAGGATACAAAATCAATGTGAAAAAGTTGCTAGCATTCGTATACATTCAACAACAAGCCAGCTGAGAGCCAAATCATGAATAAAGTCCCATTCACAACTGCCAAAATAAGAATAAAATACCTAGGAATATAGCTAATGAGGGAAGTGAAGGATCTCTTCAAAGAGAGCTACAAACTGCTCAAAGAAATCAGAGATGACACAAATGGAAAAACATTCCATGCTTATGGATGGGAAGAATCAACCTCATGAAAATGGCCATACTGCCCAAGGCAATTTATAGATTCAGTGCTATTACCATTAAACTACCACTGACATTCTTCACAGAATTAGAAAAAACCATTATAAAATCCATATGGAACAAAAAAGCCTGAATAGACAAGGCAATCCTAAGCAAAAAGAATAAAGCTGAAGGAATCGTGTTACCCGACTTCAAACTGTACTTTAGGGATACAGTAACTGAAACAGCATGGTACTGGTACAAGAACAGATACAAGGACCAATGGAATAGAACAGAGAACCCAGAAATAAGACTGCACACCTACAATTATTTGAGCTTCAACAAACCTGACAAAAGCAAGCAATGGGGAAAGGATTCCCTATTTAATAAATGGTGCTGGGAGAATTGGCTAGCCATATACAGAAAATTAAAATTGGACCCCATCCTTACACCACATACAAAAATCAACTCAAGATGGATTAAATACTTAAATGTAGAACCTCAAACCCTAATGAAATCTTGGCAACACCATTCAGGACATAGGCATGGGCAAAGTTTTCATGATGAGGATGCCAAAAGCAATTGCAACAAAGCAAAAATTGACAAATGGGATCTAATTAAAGAGCTTCTCCACAGCAAAAGAAACTATCAACAGAGTAAGCAGACAACTTACAGAATGGGAGAAAATTTTTGCAATCTGCATCTGACAAAGTTCTATTATCTAGCATCTTTAAGGAACTTAAACAAATTTACAAGAAAAAAACAACCCCATTAAAAAGTGTGCAAAGAACATGAACAGACACTTCTCAAAAAAGGCATACTTGTGGCCAAGAAATACATGAAAAAATGCTTAACATCACTGATCATTAGAGAAATGCAAATCGAAACCACCAGCTGGGTTTAATACCTGGATGATGGGTGACCTGTGCAGCAAACCATCATGGCACACGTTTACTTATGTAGCAAACCTGCACATCCCGCACATATACCCCTGAACTTTAAATGAAAGTTGGAAATTAAAAGAAAATCATAAGAGAAAATATATTTACTATTCATATAAATTAATGTAAATGAATATTAAATGAATAGTATTGCAAGAATATTCATTTACTATTCATTAATAGTAATGAATCACCATAAAGGTCTCCATCTTTGTAGTTTTCACATTGACTAGGCTGAGGAAGAAGACAACGAGGAGAGTTTGGTATTGCTGTCTCAGGGTTGGCAGAGGCAGAAGAAAATCTTTGTCTAAGTGGAGCCATGCAGTTCAAACCTGTGTTATTGAAGGGCTAATTGTAATTGAGTAAAATTACTCTTAGAAGAGTATTTTCTGGCTGTTTTGAGTGGTGCTTTTTAGCGGTAAATTTGGTGAGAGGGACGTGCTTCCTTTTGTCAACTGCTTCCACTCACATTCTCAGAGTCAACAGTGAGACTTTTTAAAGCTGTTCACAACAATATAATTTGTTACCCTTTTGAAAGGCTTTTCCTTCTTGCACCTTTCCTGCCTTCATCATGGCACTTCTAACTTCCTGCCACCCAAATTTGAAACCTCAGGCTTCAAACTAGTTTCCTCTATATAACTAGTCATCGATTTTTGTTAATTCTATCCTTAAAACAGCTTCTACATCCTCTCTCCTCATTCATTTCCTAGGCCATGACCTAGGCCCAGGTTTTTATCACCTGAGAACCACACCTGCCCATGATGAAGTCTCTTTACTTTCTATGTATAATTCAGAAACCATCTCATACCAGTGTCAGCTTGTTCTTTCTTGGAACATTAATCTCATCATGATGTCACCTTTCTTACAAACAACTGGTTGCTCACTATTATACATGATGGGTATAATAGCTCACTATTATACAGAAGATAGTGATAGTAATATTTTGGTAAGCCACTTCCTCATTTTATATCTTCATTTGATCCTTATATTGAGGAGATATATAGAGAGCCTCATATATATAAAAGGATGTACTATATATGATATATATTCTGCATTATATATTTCCTTAGTATATATCCTCATTTGATCCCTGTAATACAGTTATTTATTATTGTTAGCCATTATCATGGATGTTGTGCCCTGCTGCCTACCTCCTCCTTCAAGATTGCTTGATTTTATCCTCAGCTACTGGGAAGATTGTTTCCTGACATCTCTCAGTGCATTTTCCTTTCTTGGCTGAAGTGAGACATCTCACTTCAGGTCATGCCCCTCCCCCAGGGAAGCAACATCCAATGACTGGTTGATGTGGGTCCATAAGGCCTGGCCTTCTCACCCCAATCTGGGCCACTCTGAAGGGTCATCCTAGCTCCAGAGCTCCCTGTGGGGTCAGCTGGAGTCCTTGTTGCCTGCCTGGCAGCCCAGCTTCTCCCTCTGCCCAGCCCTGCTTCCTTGTCTTGCCCCCGCAGTGTTGCTCTGCAGAGCATGCCCTAATAAACTTCCCACACGCTAATCTCCATCCCAGTGTCTGCTTCCTAGAGGACCCAACCTGTGACACCCACATTTCAAAGATGCGGAAACTGAGGTTCAGAGAGATTAAGTGACTTCCCCATCATGGGCCAGAAACAGCACAAGACCCAAATCAGAAGTCCTGGTCCTGCTACTCACTAGCAATGTGGTTTTGTTCACATGATTTAAGATCTTACCCTTAGTTCCCTCGTCTCTAAAATGGGTATCATGTGACCTGACTCACAGGGTTATCGCAAGTTATCTTATGAAGACATGCAGACCCAAGCATCTAGCACAGTGTCTGCCAGAGCGTAGACACCCCACCATCAGGGTCCTCAGCTGGTCAACAGCAGGGGCTGCCCTGGAAGGCTGCTCTCTGACTTTATTGCACAGTTGCTAAAAGACAAAGAATGTGAGCCACACATGGAATTTAAAATTTTCGAGTAGCCACGTTAAAAAAGTAAAAGAGTTATGTTCATACTGTTCTGTAAAAATACATAAATAAAAGGAAAATAAAACAGGTGAAATTAACTTTAGAAATATATTCCATTTAACTCAATATAGCAAACATGTCATCTCAGCATGCAATCAATATAGAAAGTATTAGATATTCTTTTTTTTTGTTTCCATATTAAATCTTTGAGATCTGGATGTGTTTTCTACCCACAGCACATCTCAGCTGAGGCTAGGTACATTTCAAGTGGTCAATGGTGATGCAATGAATAGCTGAGCTCGAGAGGCTCTGTGCCCTACCCACCCGTCCACCACACAGTGCCTGTTCCCCACCTGTAGGAAGAGTTCCGCTGATTCAGTCCCTTCCTCACACATCTCGCCAAGTCTCCTTCCTACTTCCCAACGGAAGCCCGTGCCCTCAGCCCCTCTCTCTTGACCTTATCATCTCTTTCCAGATTCCAGGCCGTAGCTCACATGGCTGACCCCACCTATAATACCCCACCCTGAGTTACAAGACATGGGAGCATTAACAACGAAAGCAAAGGAAACAATTCCAACTAGATGGATGAATGGTAAATGCAAGTTTTTTAAAAAACCACAAAATTAAAAGCCAGCTGGGAATGGAAATCACAAATGTGGTAGAGAAGGAGTTAGTCTCAGTCTTTAAAGAGTTTCTACTTTGACAAGAAAAACACTAAAATATCAACATAGGAAAGTGGGTAGGGACATGAATAGACAGTTCACGAATAAGGGAATAAAAATGGCTCACAACATGTGGGTAAATGATCAGCTTTATCAGTGATCACAGAAAGGCAAATAATGACAATAAACTACTATTTCCCCTACTGCATCATGCAAAATTAAGACTAGGACACTACTCAAGGCTGGTGAGGGTGCAGGGAGAAAAGCACAGAGCCCACGCTGTTGATGGGAGTACATTCCGGAAAGCCTTAAAATATTCATACACTTTACCCAGTAATTCCTCTTCCAGGAATCTTCTAGAGAAATAATCAGAAATGCAGACAAAGACATATGAGCACAGATGTTAATCAGAGTGTTATTTATTATTGCCAAAGCAGCCTACATGCTCAGTACCGTAGAGATGGTATATGATTTACAGATTACTCAAACAATGGAAAACCAGGAAGTTACTTTAAAATGATGTTGATTAAGATGTTTAATGATATGGGAAAAACTTGTGAATAAAGTTAATTTTAAAAAACAAGATTATATATTCAATATGATCTCAACTTCATAAATGTTGCAAGAAAAAATGGCTATCTGGTAATTAAAAAGTGTTGGTAGGTTATTTTTGGTTGGTGTGACTTTAGGTGGTGGTTATTGTCTTCTTTATACATTTTTAAAGTAAAATGTACATATCAAAATGTGCACACCTTAACTGTACAATTTTGACAAATGAATACACTCATGTATCTTATGTCCCTATCATAATACAGAACATCTCCATCTGCCCAAAAGTTCCCTTGTGACCTGTTCCAATCCCCACCCTCCCTGCAAGGGGAATCCTCTATTTTCTTTTTTTTTTCCTTAAATGAGTGTGCTTGTTCTAGAACCTCATAGCAATGGACTCATTAAGTATGTATGCTTTGTGTGTATGGTTTCTTTAGCTCAGTATTATTTCCAAATTTTTTATGTTGTACTTGCCCAACACCAATAATTTTTTTTTTCTTTTTTTCTTTTCTTTTTTTTTTTTTGAGACGGAGTCTCTCTCTGTCGCCCAGGCTGGGATACAGTGGCGTGATCTCAGCTCACTGCAACCTCCACCTCCTGGGTTCACACCATTCTTCTGCCTCAGCCTCCCGAGTAGCTGGGACTACAGGTGCCCGCCACCACGCCCAGCTAATTTTTTATATTATTTTTTGCCATTCTCCTGCCTCAGCCTCCCGAGTAGCTGGGACTATAGGCGCTGGCCACCACACCTAGCTAATTTTGTGTGCGTGTGTTTTTTTAAGTAGAGTTGGGGTTTCACCGTGTTAGCCAGGATGGTCTCAATCTCCTGACCTCGTGATCCGCCCGCCTCAGCCTCCCAAAGTGCTGGGATTACAGGCGTGAGCCTCTGCACCCCACCTTCCTTTTTTTTTCAGATGGAGTCTGGCTCTGTCACCCCGGCTGGTGTGCAGTGGCGCAATCTCGGCTCACTGCAACCTCCACCTCCTGGGTTCAAGTGATTCTCCTGTCTTAGCCTCCCAAGTAGCTGGGACTACAGGCACCCGCAACCATGCCCGGCTAATTTTCATATTTTTAGTAGAGACAGAGTTTCACTATGTTGGCCAGGCTGGCCTCGAACTCCTGACTTCAGGTGATCTGCCCACCTTGGCTTCCCAAAGTTCTGGGATTACACGCGTGAGCCACCGCGCCTGGCCAAGAATTTTTAAAGGGTTATTTCCTAAAAACAGGAATCTCATTGTTGGACAGCCCACAACTAATCTATGATCACTCCTTTGAAGCTGCCTCCTTCAAGCCCTCTGCCCCACCGTCCCACTGTGCCGAGCTTCTGTGCGCTGGGAGGCTGGGCTCCTAATCCCGGCACACGGTCTTCTTGCAGGTGCGGTTGTTGGGGGAAGCGGCTGTGCTGTAGCACCCTGGAAACCCTGCCCATAACTGCATGCGCGGAGACTGGACCCACAGCAGATCTGAGTCTTGGCAGAATGCCTGCCTGTGGCTCTTCTCGAACACAAGAGCACGAGACAGTTGCAAAGAGCTGCTACAAGGGCATTTCTCACTCGTTTCCTTACATATACCAAGGGGGCCGTCCTGAGACGGCTGCTCCTCTCCTCGGGTTCTGATGAGGTATGAGGCCTTCTGTCTCACCCTTAAGACGCTGCTGCAGGCCATAGGCTGCTTAGCTGCAGAGGGCTTTGGCTCCTCTACAATAGGCATCCCATCATTGGTGCTTCAGACATGTGGCCCCTTTTACTCTGGTGTCACCCTGCACAAGGGCCACAGGGACCTTGTACCTTTGGCTCCTCCTCCTCTCACTCTGCACAAATGGTAAATGGAGTCTGAATAGGCTTAGCTGTTTCTTTACCAGCTGAATCCTCTGTCAAGCTTGGCCTTGCCTTGAGCTTGGCAGTTGCCAGGTACACATCTTTGCTGGTTCCCTAGGGCTGCTGAAACGAAGTGCCATAAAGTGGGCGGTTTTCACAATAGACGTCTACTGTCTCACAGTTCTGGAGGCTAGAAGTCTGAGAACAAGGTGCCAGCAGGGCTGCTTCCTTCTAAGGGCTCTGAGGGAAGGATCCACGCCAGGCCTCTCTGCCTGGTGTGCGGGTGGCTGTCTTCTCTGTCTCTTCACGTAGAGTCCCTGAGTGTGTGTTGACATTGAAATTATCCCTTTGCATAGGACACCAGTCATATCGGATCACAACCTCATCTTAACTAATTCCATCTGCAGTGACCCTATTTCCAGACAAGGTCACATGCTGAGGTACTGGGGGTTAGACTTCACATAAAAATTTGGGGAAAATACAGTTCAACCATAGCAACATCTTTGTCCCCAACTAGACTGTAGGCTCCTGGGTCAAGAGAGTCTCAGTAAGTGCTGGACAAGTGTGTTCGGTAACAAAGAGAAGGAAGGGAACTGAATAAGTTCTTGTCAGGAGACATCTGTAGAGGGCCTGGGGTGGTCTTACCCCAGCGATACTCCCTCAGCCTTGTCATGACCCGGAACTGGCAGGGCTCAAAAAGATGGATAAAGGTGGTAAGGAAGACTCCCAGCTTACTGATTCACAATGGGGACATCCCTTTTGGGAACAGGACAGCTCTTTTCTCCCAGCCATGGCATTTATTACCTTCTCTGGGGATGGCCTCCTGGGAAGCCACACTGGTCATGCTGGCTGAGAGCCTCAGGTGGGGGCCAAGGTGGAGCCCCTGAGGACAGTTCACCCAGGTTCTAAGGGAACCTGAGGAGGAAACAGAGATGATATCATCCACCCCCAACATTACAGGTAAGGAAACGGAGGCAAGAGACTGAGTGAGTTGTCTACTTTTGGTGACAGGGTGACAACCCTGTGAGTGACAGAGCTGGGACAAAATCTCAGGTGTCCTGACCTCCTGCTGAGTGCTTTTACCATGCCGAGCTCTTCAGCCAGCACTTCATCTTCCCTCAGACTCACTATCCTCAGCATAATGGAGCACAAGCCTTCATGCCCCTCCCACAACAAGCGTGCCTTGAAGCCATGGACGCACACGTCCCAGAGGAGGAGAGCAGGCTCCAGGAGCTGGTCAGAGAGGAATCTCCCAAACACCCTGCTCTGCAATGGGCTCTGCTTGCCCCAGAAGTGGGAGGATTCCCAAACATGTCTATATCCAGGCATAGAAATTTTTGTGGTCCTTGCACACCTAGTGGCGGCTTTCAGTCGAGAGACCAAGAGGCCAAGACTATGTTCCACAGTCAGCACTGCCTCCTATGCTTTGTTTATGATTAAAGATAATCCATGTACAGAGGCTCCTTGACTTATAATGGAGTTTCATCCTGATAAACCCATTGTAAGTTGAAAATATCATCAGAAACATGCATTTAATATACGGAACTTAATGAACATCAAGCTTAGCCTAGCGTACCTTAAATGGGCTCAGAACACTGACATTAGACTACAGTGGGGCAAAATCATCTAACCCAAAGCCTATTTTATAATAAAATGTTGAAAATCTCAAGTAATGTATTGAATACTGTACCAAAAGTCACAAACAGGATGGTTGTATGGGTACTTGAAGTGTGATTTCTACTGAATGCCTCTTGCCATAGTAAAGCTGAAAAATTGTAAGCAGAACCATCACAAGTTGGGGACCATCCATACCTGTGTGTATATCGTAAGCTCGTTTGAGAGCCTTGTCCTTCGCCTTTGTATCTGATTCCTCTCTTCCAGTTCCTGGGTGGTATAGATGCTCAGTAAGAACATAGTTAGACAAACGCACCAGTAAACTTATGGGAGAAGTTCCTACCTGCCATGAAGATTGGGTGGGAAGGGGAGGGGTCAGAATTGTTGAATTAATTTCTTTTCACCTCTACCAGAGTCTGCTCTTGAGTTTGCTTTTGGATGCCTTTTCCTCTCTCCTGCCCTGCCCTTCCCTCCATTCGGCTCCCTGACAGCAGGCCTTGAAAGGGGGCTGTTCTTTAGGGAAAACTTTTAATTAACCCCACATATATTCCCAGAATTGTCAGGTTTTTTCCAAAGTCTCTATTTAGAAATATCATAGGTTTACTCTTTTTTAAAACAATAAATTATCACTCTGAACCAACCCATAAAAAGAAACAGTGGGAGGGAAGGTGAAAAAATGAAACCCAACCACATCTTCGATGGGAAAGACGTTCCCATTGAAAGTCTTACTGGGACACCCAGTTTTCCTTACTGGAATGCTGAGGCTGACATTATGAAAAACTGTGCCATTTGGAAGAGTTCATTAGTGCATTTGGGAATTTTCCAAGGGAAATTTCCGTGAATCAGAGGCTTCTGAGAAATGCATGATTCATAGTGAAGGGATCTACTGTTTTCTCACTGAAGGCTGATTCTTTAACGTCATGACATAATCTCCAAATCATACCTTAGTCTGATACCTTTCAAGATCTAGCAAATATCAACAGGCCACTCTCTTGGGTGCTCAGTGATGCATAAAGAGAGGCTCTGACCCTTTAAGGAACATGCATGTCTATTCAGAACTGCTCCCAGCGTGTGTCTCTATTGTACTCTTTCTCTCTCTCTCTCTCTTTTTTTTTTTTAACAGAGTCTGAAGACAGAGTTGAAATAAAC
The DNA here is from genome assembly GCF_008728515.1 of Papio anubis. Classification (NCBI taxonomy): domain Eukaryota; kingdom Metazoa; phylum Chordata; class Mammalia; order Primates; family Cercopithecidae; genus Papio; species Papio anubis. The sequence goes on from NC_044982.1 coordinate 130,360,313, forward strand.
CACAGGGATTATCTGGACCCATCCATCTGTGGTGTTATTTCAGATACTGCCTCTCCTTGAGGTCTTTCCTAACTCAGCAGCCAAACTAATTACTCTTTGCTCTGAGCTCCCATGCACTTTGCATAGAGTCTGTTACAGCTTTTCCCAGAGTGCATTATAATTATTTGTTTGCATGTCTGTCTCCTGAGCTCCCAGGAACCAACATCATGTCATACTTAGGCTTGCATTCCACACTAGCTCCTAGCAGAGTTTTTGGCAAATAGTAGTTGCTCAACTGATGTCTGTTGAATGAGTTAAAAAGGACTCACTTTCTGCAGACAATAAAGCTGGGGACTCAGAGGGATAAGGCGCTTTGGGTAAGATGAAGATTTGTATCACTGCTTACATTCATCTACCGTTAATTACGAAAGAGAATGAACTAATAGTGCAGCATATTGTCTCAGTTTCCTGTATTTACTATCTCTGACCAGATTTACAGAGACCACATGCTTCTAGTTGGTCCCTGCATGTTGCTTGATTGTTCTATTTAATGTGGTTTACTCTGGCTAATGATGGAAAGCTATAGTCCCTTTCTCTTTGCCCCGGAGAGGACAGAAATGCTTTGCTCAAACCTCATACTTGTTGGGCCTGTTCTTTGTATTACAGGAAGAAGGAGTTGGCTGGGAAATGTGAGATCATTTCCTGGGTCTTTCTTTTCCCTTTATTTTCTTAGTGTCTCTCTCTTTTTTTTGGACAACTCATGGAGTTCACCTGACTATGGACTTGGTATATGTGAGAACAAAACATGTTTTGATCTCACAGTCCCAAGTGGTCTCTTGCAAAAACTGAGCAGAGGTCTCAATTTGCTGTTGGCATTACCAGTTAGTATCAGCATGATGGACAGGTGGGGTAGGGATTTTCAGCTTCGTGTGACTTATGCTCAGGAAGCTCTTTGCCCAAAATCATCTTTCAGACTCTGTCCATGTGCACTGAAGTATTATGAAAAGGGAATGAGCATTGAAACTGCTAGAGATGATTTTCTTCAAGGTATTTAACAACCTTTTTAGCATGTAGGGCCAGTCAGAGTCTTCCAGCTCTTTAGTTGCTGGGTTGAGGGGTTTTGAGGAGAGGCTGGGGAACCGGAGAAAGGAAGTGAAGTTGTTGGAGACAACAGGGACTTGAATCAACAGCTGTACACCAACTAATATGAAGCTTGTTCAAAATCTACACAAGTGGTGTGGCCTTGTGGATGTGTCTCAGCAGACTGTCCACCCAGAGAGTAAGGAAGAACTGGGGCAATTAACATCTCCACCAACTACTTTTGGATGGTGGTTCCTAAACCCTTTCCACAACAGAATCCCTGGAGGATCTTTTACGAATGCCAAAGCCCAGACTACAGTCTCTGGGGTGGGACCCAGTATTGTTGAAGCTCCCTAGGTGACTCCACTGTGCATACAGATTGAGAACTCTGCTCTATAACATTCAGTCATTTTGTCTTTTGAGTGCCAACTTCCTTCTCAGTAACAAGTGGACAGCAAATACCCAGCTCATCAGCTTTTTGGGAAAATCAAATGAATATGTGCAGTGTCTGACGTACAGTAGGTGCTCACTAATTATTTTCCTTGTTTTTTTCTCATTGGAATTCTTTATGTTCCTTTGTCTCTTGTTCTTGTGGGGAGGAAACATGTCTTTTCCTTCTATCCATCTTACGTTCATTGTCAGGGGCTTCTGTGCTAAGAGACAGATTAACAAGAGAAAAGCATACAAACTTATTTAATATGAGTTTCACGTGATGTGAGAGCCTTCATAAGGAAATGAAGACCCAAGAAAGTGGTTAAACCTGAGTTTTTATCCTATGTTTGATGAAGAGCAGAGAGTTGTGGAGAAACCTGACAGGACAAAGGGGGCATGAACTAACATGGCAGGACAAAGGGAGCATGAACTAACATGGCAGGACAAAGGGGGCCTGAGCTAACATGGCAGGACAAAGGGGGCATGAACTAACATGGCAGGACAAAGGGAGCATGAACTAACATGGCAGGACAAGGGGCATGACAGGACAAAGGGGCATGAGCAACATGGCAGGACCAGGGGCCTGAGCTACGCCTGGCAGGACAAAGGGCATGAACTAACATGTATACATGGGACAAAGGGAGCATGAACTAAGTGTAATAAACTGGGAGAAACTTAGCAAGGCCCAGTCGTTCAGGTTCCTGGGTCCCTTTGTCTTCAGAGGTAAGGATGTTCCTTTCTTCTGGGTATAAGGAGGTCACCTCTCACATGAGTGTCTAATGATCTGCGTCAGGGGAAGGTCAGAGGGTCCTTTCTGCATATGCTGTTTCTCAAATTCCTTTAGCTTAAAATATTCAGTATGCCAAGGTGCCATATTTCGAGGTAGCAGATCCTGAACTCTGCCATTCTGAAATATCACCATTTGGATAAACGTTCTGCCACTTTCACAAAGGGACATGCAAGAGAAGAAAGCCGGAAGAGTGAGTTAACCAGGATATAATCCTCAGTATCAAGTAACTACTTAGAATTAATGTTTTTTACAGCTCTATTTCAGGAGAACTGACATAGAATAAACCAGGCACATTTTAAGTGTGCAATTTGATAAGTTTTGGCATATGTATACCTGCAAAACAATAACATGACATAAATAAATAATTTTCCCAAAGAAATGAAAACAAATTTTAAAAATCCTATTAAAGGAGAGTACTTTTGTGAGTGTATGTGTATCAGTAGGCATTCAGCTGCTTTGGATTTTGGTAAATGTATCAGATGTACAGGATCTTTCGAACTTCCAGCAAAATTATTAATCACAAATCACATATTTCACAAATGATTCTTTTTTATCATTTCCAGTTTAGTCCATAAGTTTTGAATTTTGATTGTATTTTATAATTTATTAAAATGTTGGCATAGATTATCATGTTACTTCTGGTGTGATTTTATTCTCACCAAAGCCGTGAGTGTTCATTACTATCCTCTCCATTTTAAAGCTAAAGAATGTAAAAGGACTTGGTTAAGATCATACAGTTAGTGTAGCTGACAGTTTTAATAAGTAATTTCCAGCTCGGTGTTTTCTGTAGCTCATCCTGTAATCATTTGTGGGCAAGAAAGAGAGGCATGAAAAACCAAACATTTAATTTAAAAAAATCTTCAAACATTCTTGATATTTATTTGTTAAATGAAGATTTATTTCACCATGGTACACCGTCATTTTTGCATCACGTGTGAATAAGTGAACTTTGGCATTAATGAATTCTGTTAGAACCTTATGAAACTTTTGATGCATGGCCAATTAGCTTAGAAGGTAAAAGATATCAATAATATCCAGATAATTTCAATTTGTTTTATTTTACTTTGGGGGGATTTAAGACTTTTTGAACTGAGTTCCTTTTCCTTCCTTTTTTAAATGTTTGAAAATAGAAGTTGTAAATAACATAGCATGACGACCACTGGGAGTCTTTTTACATACTACTACAACATTCTAGATAATTAATCTAATGTGAAAGCTCGTTCTCTTTAGTGGAAATGGGATGTTCATTTTTAGTGTCTGAAATGAAGACAAACTAAGAAGAACAAGAAGTTTAAACCTGAAAGTAACAGGACCGCAGGATTTTAGAGTTGCATGATTCTAATAAATCAGCAGAAAATGTTGCGAGCTGGAAGGAGCCTTCGCAATTATCTGGCCCAACATGCCGATCTTACAGGGCACATAACTGAGATCCAGAGAGAGGATATGATTTCTCCATGGTCACATAGCTGGTTAACTAGCTGCAGAACCAGGTTTAGCACAAAAGTCTCCGAACTCCTGGAGCTCCTCCCACTGGACCAGCAAGGATCCAACAACCTCCTTTGAGTGTGAGGAACCCTTTTTGAAGTCAACATTATTTCACAGACACTTACATAACTCTTGTTTTGGGATGATTGGTTAAGCAAAGATATAATGAGAACAAAACAATGGTAAATACATTAATAGTTTTAGGTTCTCTTGTATGGTGCTGTCTCCTCCCATAATGAGGAGAAAAGACCCAGGAATATCTGGGTGGAGGTGGGGATGACCCTTATGTTTATGCCTGATGTTGCAGTCTCACCATTGCATGACTGTAAGCATGACCTTTGTGTTTATGCCTGATGTTGGTTGCAGTCTCACCATGGCACGACCATAAGCATGAATCTCATGTTTATGCCTGATGTTGCAGTCTCACCATGGCATGACCGTAAGCATGACCCTCATGTTTATGCCTGATGATGCAGTCTCACCACTGCAGCTGAACTCTGCTGGTCTGGAAGTTTCATTACCCAGTAGAGAGATACTTTCACTAATGGACATGATAAAAATCCTTCAGAACAAGAAACTGCCATAAGCAATTTGACCAATGCTGGGGCAACAGGGTATTAGCAAAGGAATTTGTTGTTGATTATCCAGGGAAGGTCTTATTGTAAAATATGATGCAAGGGACTATAAATGTTAGTAGAAAACTGTGACTATACAATATAGGCAAGTGTGCCATCTAGCCAGTTACTTCCTTACCTCTTTCTTGCTCATTTTGTTTAGGGGAAGGTTATTCAATGTGACCCAGTTAAAGAATCATATTAGGTTTAAGCCAGTATGACGTTCCCTCTCTTTTTGCTGGATGTTTGATTTCACAGCCTTAAATATAGCTGGAAATGGTGGTGTGACTCAGTTTTGGCAGGAAGATGGATGGAAGGAGAAGGTTGCTGGAAGCTCCTAGGAAAGCTTGGCTTTTGCTGATAAAAGTCTGGATGCAGCTGGTGTCAATGTCTCTTCAGTCTTCTTGCCTTGAACATGGCTTGGACACCCATGATGGCTATCTTGTGATCAGAGCAAAGCGTGAGAGCAGAACAGAGGTGTGACCCAGATACCTGCATTACTGCTAAACCAACACCAGAAATTGCTTTCTACTTCCTGCTATATGAGAAAAACAAATCTCTATTTATTTACGCCACTGATAGCTTTTCTAGTATTTGCAGTTGGATCCAATCATTCTTGGGTTTTCTATTATTTGCAGCCAAAAGACATTCTGATAGCAAAAATTAGAGTTACTTCCTTGGGCAAAAAACAAAAGGAACATGGAAGAGGTGAAGAAGAGTTATAAATGGTAGCTACAGCCTTAGGATCAGTTCTAGAAATAAGGGGACTGTCTCTCCCTCTTTTCCAGGTGAATTTTCCCCTCTCTGCTAAAGTGTCTGACAATTGAATAACACTACTCCATTCCTTCTTTCATTTTTTTAAAAAAACAAAATAGATGTTATTATTTTCGTTATTGCCGGCTTAAAACTTCTCTGTTCACCTTCCACCATATTTATCAGGTGTATGGGTTGTGTCTACATTCACCATTTGCCCCAAGTTTGCAGAATACAGAGGACCAATCTTTAGAAAGGGTTGCAGAAAGAACATTGGAGGAGTGAGTATTATCAGAAGGTCATGGGCTTGCTGCAGAAAATCAACTTTTCAAAGGTCCACATGACTTAGCCATTGCACATAGTACCTGCAGAATACATGTCTTTGGTTGCCTTCTTGCTGGGAGCAAGTGAGTTGTGCATAGCTATGTAATACTCATTACAATGAAGAGGATGTGCTGAAAGTTGTGAAGAAAGAAGAGTATGTTGCAGGTATTTAAGCAAGGAATGGATTATCTGTCATGGGGCCTGCTGTGTTCAGCATTCTCTTTGAGCTGAAACTTCTTGGCCTCAATAGTATCTCATACATGTGTGAAATGGTGGTTCATAATAGTAGGAGGCATATTCAGTCTACAGTAAATGCTTGGTCCACATATGTTTTCTTAGACCCCTGAAATATCTTCATAGCCCCCAGGAACTGGGAACCATAGGTTGACATACTCTGCCTTGAGTACTGGATTTAATTAGCTGCATTTGCCCTGCACACCAGCAGAGTAGGAAGAAGATGCAATGTTCAGGGAAATAATCCTGCTCTTCCAGGATTGTTTGGTAAAATTTGTTTGACCTTGCACTGACTTGTGAAGAGAATGAGCAGCCAAAACCATGGTGAAGTAGGCAGGAGACTATGTGATACAATATGTAAGATGTCCAAAGACACTCCAGTTCTGAATTCTCCCTTATGCCCACCACCTATGGGAGAGGCTTCCTCCACTGGAAATAAGCTTTCTGCCCCTCCTGTCTAACCCTCAAACAGTCCTTCATTGTACTCTGCCCTGGTCTGTAATTGCCTCTACTGCCCAGACCAGTTCTTTTTTGCATATGGCTTGTTCTCTGATTTGTATGCCTGCACAGAATGCAGGAAAAAATGATCACCAATGGCAGGCTGGCAAGCTGAAGGAGGAGAGACAGGGCCATGGCACAGGATGCTACCCTGGGTGGCAATCAAACAGCAGACAACAGAATACTTCTGGTAGAAGGATAGAGGTAGATACTAGGGTGTGGGAGGAAGAACCACCAGAGGATGGGGCTCAGGAAGACAAATTTTACTGATTTTATTTTATATCCCTCTTTGGCCTTTCAGGAGGCCATATCGTAGTTTTATGCTCAATTACAATACCCTCACTGATTATAATGACTGGCATTTTGGATTTTGTCCTCACAGCTTTTGTTTACCTTTGAAAAAATTTTTATTGCATTAGTCATTTTAAGAAACACATGCATTGAGAAGCTTGCAAATTTTTCTAAGGGAAAATAAGACAGCCTGGAGAGGGAAAGAGTCCACATTTTAGAGTCAGATTCATTCATATATAAAACCAGATTCTGCCACACACTGCTGCTGTGTGGCACTGGACAAGCCACTTAATGTATCCAAGTTTCATCTATAAAACTGTGATAGTGTAATACCTATCCTGCAGAAATCTTATAGGAGTTCATGGAGAATGTATGTAAAGTTCTTCCCTTGGCGTCTGGAAGGTCCTCCCCGCTGCTAGCAGTGTGTAACAGCTGAGGTGTATGGACCCTTTTTAGGTGTTGGGAAATGCACTCAGCACATTAGCTCATTTGACACTGATATGGTTTGGCCCTGTGTCCCCACCCAAATCTCATCTAAAATTATAATCCCTATAGTCCCCACATGTCAAAAATGGGACCTGGTGGGAGGTGATTGGATCATGGGGGTGGTTTCCCCCATGCTATTCTTGTGAAAGTGAGTGAGTTCTCATGAGTTCTGATGGTTTTATAAGGGACTCTTCCCTCTTTGCTAGTTTGCTATCTCTTGCCTGTTGCCATGTAGGACATGCCTTTGCTTCTCTCTTGCCTTCTGCCGTGATTGTAAGTTTCCTGAGCTCTCCCCAGCCATGCACAACTGTGAGTCAATTAAGCCTCTTTCCTTTATAAATTACCCAGTCTCGGGTAGTATAGGGTAGTATCTTTATAGCAGTGTGAAAACAGACTAATACAGACATAGAACCAGGTCCTTGTGACCTCCATCCCCTGCACTTTTCCCCCAGAGAGTTCCCAGAGGCCTTTCTAAGCAACTTCTGTGGTTTAAAAACCACTGGGTGAAGGAAACAGACCTCACTCCTCTCCTTCAGAGCTGATGGCCTGTCTTTGGCCCTGCCTAGGCTTCACAGAGGTCACCTCTGGAGGCCCAGGGTATGAAGAAGGCGGAGCCAGGTTTAATCAGTGATCCAGAGAGAAGTAGAGGTGAACTGGGGGGAAGTCGCCTCCCAGGGAGTCCTAAAGTGGATGAAACTGAGCGGTGAATCAGGGCCCACAGCTGCTCAGCAGCTCTCGGAAAACTCACCACATTCTTCTGGTACGTTTCTAACTGCTTGTGGAGCAACTTCTGCCCCTGACCTGTGAGGGCTGGGGATTACCACGAGCGAACAGCGCAGACCCACAAAGCCCTTCAGAGCCCATGGCTGTGAGCACCAAGGGGGGAGGTCTGGTCTGAGCCCTGGCGGGGATTATGTGATTGCTCATTGGGAGGGATCCAGTGCAGTTAGGAGGGCTCTGGCCAGAGACACTGAATGGAAGGACTAAGTTGATGATGCAAACCAGGAGCCAGAACCAACCAGGGAGGGAGAGCTGCTGCTGTGTTGGCCCAGAATGTCTGTTCCTGACAAACATCTGTGCTGGAATTTCTTATGCCCAGACCCACCAAAGCCAAATTTCTTACAAGCAGCTTATTTCTGCCTGGATGGCTTCAGCACCCTTGGAAAAAGTGGGGGTGTGTGTGTGCGTGTGCGCGTGTATATGCATGTGGAAGTGGGCAGCATTCTCAGTCTGGGCTTCCCCTTCTTCGGGACTCTGTCCCTTCAAGACTCTTCCTCAATTAAACTGTACTTCTTGCTGGGGAGGAGAGATCTTGAAGTTTTCAGTGAGCGTCCTCTGTGTTGGAGACCATTCAGGATCACTTAGGTGACAGCATCCTGTGGTGACTCTTGCTTCCAAATATTCATGAATATGGAATGAAATCCACAAAGAGTCCTCATGCCTAATTCAAGCCAGACCTGCTACTCCCAGCCCCGACCTGCTACTACAGAGTCCTAAATCAAAAGAGATTGGGTTTATTCAATGACCAATTACAAACTCGAGCCTTAAATCTTAACACTAAAACAAATTCACATTTTACACAGGAGGAAACTGGGGCTCAATTTTAGGGAGGTGAATTGCCCAAGGACATTCAGATGTGACTAGTGAGATGACAACTGTTTGTTGCCCAACATCCATTTTTCTGGGAAGGTGAAACCAGACAAAGTGTTCCAATATGAACCGAGAAAGAGAGAGTAAGCTGTTCAGGGCAGCACCTGCCGCCCACTTCCAACACATTCTTTGGGAAAATTATTCAACCATTTTGCCCTTCAGTTTCCTCATCTGTAAAATGGAGCTAATGATAACGTCTATGTCAGAGGGTTATTGTGAAAATTGAGGTAATATGTATAATGCTCTTAGTGTTTGGTAAATGACAATAAGCCTTACCTGGGAACATTAGCTATTATTACCAGTGCATTTGCCATGACAGTTTCAAACGTAGGTTAGAATCGTCATTCTGGAGTCACTAGGACAGGTAGACTGGCATTCTACTGCTTTTTCTCCAGCAGAACTCCCTTGATTTTCCTCTTTGGAAATTCTTTTTAGCTAGAAAAGGAAGGCACATTCATGCAAATTGGTTCAGGTTCACAGGTGCAGAGCAATCTGGAAATTAGCTTTGGCTAAAAATAAACCAGCTTGACTATTTCTGTTTTCAGTGATACAGTGAATTAGATAGCCAGAACATTTTCCCTTCCAAAACAACTCAAATGCTGAATAAAGTAAATTTTTAAAAAATTTAAAAATGCTTTGTGAACTTATGTAGAAGTAAGAAATCCTCTGAGTGCCAAACAAACTGAAACAAAGAACCTGGGAGGTAAATGAATACCAAGTCTTGTTTTTAGCCTGGAAATTTCCACCCAATGCCAGAGCCTTGGGCTTCTGTTTTGGAGATTGTATGGGGATAGGAGACAGAGTTGAAGTCCAGAGCTTAACCAGAGTAGAGTATCTCATAGTAGAATCTTAAATAAAGCTGTGATCCCAAAGGAATACAAGTTTTTGGTGAAAAAAGAAAGAGGTCCAAGAAAAGTCTGTCTCAGGTCAGATAATAATTTCGCTGGCACAAATAGACTACTTTGTATTTGCAGTTCAAATTCATACCACACATTTAGTCCTAAATATTTAACTCTAAAAATTTAAAGTGTTCCTCAGTTTGGTACTACCTCACATGACCAGCTGAATAAATATGAATATATTCTGGAGGAATCTTGCTGTCTTTCAGAATTTCCACAGATAAATGTCCAAGGAAAATGAGAAGCTTAAAGCCAACCATTACAAAACACATAAGGAAATAAAACGTTATGAATGAGAGAATCAGTAGGAAAAAAAACACCCAGGTAGTAAAAATAGATCAATCCGCAAGAGCTTCAAATACTGGATTTATTGAATAGCAAAAGTAAAATAACTGCAAAATATGTTTGAAGATGTAAACAGGGATCTTGAAAATTTGAGTAGGGAGGAAGCAGGTTTGTAAAAGAGTCAAACATAATTTCTAAAAATGAAAATATAATAATTGAAATTAAAACATCAATGGGTGGAGTAACCTGAAAATTAGATACAGTTAGAAAGAAATAGTAAAGATGGATGCAATGAAATTATTATGGTTATAAATTTGAGAAGTTAGTTAAAAATATGAGAAAAAGTGGAAAAAGAGAGAAGAAAAATGAGACGCTTTAGCTAGATGTGGGGAAGGGATTTTATTCTAAGTGGTAATGGCTGAGAATTTTCCAGAACTCTTGAAAGACACTAATTTTCAACAAATCTGAAGGAGGATAAATAAAAGAAAAATATACCTAGATATGTCATACTTAGATATATCTACTCAGTACAGGGTAAATAAAAAGAAATGACCCTAAAAACAGCTGGAGAGAAAAGATGGACCCTTTACAAAAGAATGGCAATTAATGTTACTGATGACTTCCCACCCACAATAATGGAAGCCAGAGGGAAGTGGAATAATATCTCCACTGAAAAAGAATAAAAATTCTATACCTAGCCAAACAATGTTTAAAAATGAGGGCAAAATCAAGATATTTCAAATAAAACAAACAAATGAAACACTATTTGAACAAATGAAACCAGAAGTTTCCCACTAAAGAAAATTGTGCACAATATACTTCAGGCAGGAGGAAATGGTCCAAGAGGAAATATCTGAGATACAAAAAGGAATAATGAGCAGAAAGATGATACAAATGGAGAGAAGATATTTGCAACATATAATCACAAAGGACTTCCTGAATATAAAATAATTCTTATGAAGCAAAAAATAAAAAAAACAAATGACTCTGTAGAATAGTGAGCAAAAGACATGAATAGGCATTTTACAGAAAAGGAGCATACATATGAATCAGAGTCATATAAAAAGATGCCCAATCTTAGCATTAACCAGGGAATTACCAATGAAAACTACAATGAGAAACCATCTTCTATCACCAAATTGGCAAAAACCACAACAGAGTTGACAATTTAGAGTGATTTGGAGGGTTTAAAGCTGTGGGAACTCTATTAACTGCTTGTATAAATTGGTAAGCCACTATGAAAAACAGAGTAGTACTACTTACAATTCCTAGCAAAGTTGAACATTCATATACTCTATGACACAGCAATTCTACCCCTAACTGGAGACAGTCTTACAGACACGTTCCAGGAGATATATGCGAGAGAAATTCATGACTGCATCACTCTTCATGGCTCCAAACTGGAAACAACCCAATGCCCATTAGTGATAGAATGAATAAATACATTGTGATGTATTCAAATCAGTGTATGAAGGGATATGATACAGCAGTGGCAATGAGTGAACGATACACAGCTGCCCTAAAAAACATGAAGATATCTTAAAACCATAAAATTAATCACAAGAAGCAGGTAATAGATGAATTCATAACAGCATGATTGTGTTTATCTAAATATCAAACAATTTATCAATGTATTTTTAGAGGTATATTCGCAGGTGATAAGAAAAGTCAAGACAGAACAGTTAACACAAAAATCAGGCTAGCAGTTAGGTCTTGGAAGAAGGAGGAAACAGTGACCAGATGAGGCATGTAAGAATTCCAAGGAATTGTAAGATTTTTTTTTCTGTCCTGAAAGGTAAATACACTGGTGTTCATTTTATTATTAGTTGCTAAACTGTACATAAGCTTTCTTTACACTTCTGTATGTATGATATGGCTTGCAATGAAAACGAAACGTCTGCAGGGAAAAGAAAACTGAGACTTTCAACTGAACAAAAATTCTCGGGAAAATGTAAGGTGTTCCATAATGGAGAATCCAAAGCTATACAGCCAAGTATTGTGTCTCCAATAAGGCTGTACCACCTCCCCGGGTCTATTTAGTAGGAGGGTCCTCTCTGACCCATCCTGGCTCCTCCCTGATGCCCCATGCTCTGGTGAAAAAAAGAAGAAAGGGGCCTTTTTCTCTCTCTTTCCCTTTGTGTTAATGAGATTGCAAGTCTGGGTCAACTACTTTGTCCAAGGTCACACAGCAAGTGAAGGTTCCCAGTCCACCGTTCATTTCACCTATTATTATGCAGTGTTTTATTTTATCCTTCCCGGGAGGGCCTCAGAGAAGAGAATATTAAAAGGCTACAGTAATTAGCCTCACATTGTAACACCCTTGACTCCAGGCTACCTCCTTCAGCAGAGAAGGGATAATTTCATTCTGCTCTTCTTAGGCAGATCTGAGATTCTGGCTGAAAAGCAAAAGAGGATTTCCTGAAGATGCCCAAGGGTATCTGAGATAGAGTTGGGTCACTATTATTCCTGGTGGTCTTTGAGCAGTAACTGTGGATACCATGGAGGGCAAAATATGAGGTCTCATTTGTGGAGGTCAGGTAGTGTGGGTGACTTGGAGTAGGATGAACAGATTTCCAGCATTGTGAAATTGCTTGTTCCATCCTGACAATTTCACTTGCTGCTTGATATTAGTGTCTGACCTGTGGAGCAGAGCTGCAGATGAACAGGTGAAAGCAGCAAGTGAGCAGGTGAGAACTGCAGGTGATCAGGTGAGAGCTGCAGCTGAGCAGGTGAGAGTTTCAGGTGAGCAGGTGAAAACAGCAGGTGAGCAGGTGACCGTTTCAGGCCAGCAGGGGACAGCAGCAGGTGAGAAGGTGTGCATTGGAGGCTCCTTCCACTGCCCTAAGACTCCGCCCCCTGTTTTTGTAGCTATTTTAAGGAAATTGTCACGTAACCCTTTGTAAAAAATGGTCCCTTTCTGTTCAAACACATGCAGGGTGTTGAGAAGTGTAAAAGGTAACCCTACCTAGGGTTTGGACACTGTTGGGGTCACCAGGCTAGTTAATCACTAAGCTTCAGAACTGTGATCCTTTGTTGCCAGCAGGGAGCAGGTTGGTGGGGATTACTTTCTTTAACTGCTGTCCTGGTGATCCATACCCATCTAAGGGTTGTTTCTGCTTTTCTTTTGTCGATTATCAAGATCCTCGCTTGAGAACTTGACAATAATTCAAAGATCAAGAAGGTATGAAGAGAACATTGTATGGTACTTCACATTGTGTCTTGACAGAACATTGTAGAGGTTTGTTAGGGCCCTGGTGGATACTTAATCTCTGCCACCTGGCCAAGAGCTGCCACCAACATGCCCACATTGCAGGTGCAATACCTGGGGGAAGCTGGTCCTCCTATAGCACATGCCTTGCAAAGCCGATTGCCCTCCACCGTGCAAAGCCTACTGCATTCTTCTTATTCCAGGTTCTCCCTCTTGCTATTAGCCAGGGAAGATTTCATCACAGCCTTAATAATAAACTAACCAACTTTAGAGGGACATTTGTTTTTTGTAGAAGACCTATGCCTGTTTAACCTCAAAAGACAAAAGGAAAACTGTAAACTTAAAAATGGTTCAGGTCTGGGCGCAGTGGCCCACCCCTGTAATCCCAACATTTTGGGAGGTTGAGGTGGGGGAATTGCCTAAGGTCAGGAGTTCGTGACCAGTCTGGCCAACATGGTGAAACCCCGCCTCTACTAAAAATACAAAAAAAGTAGCCTGGCGTGGTGTTGTGCACCTGTAATCCCAGCTACTCGGGAGGCTGAGGCAGGGGAATTGCTTGAACCAGGGAGGTGGAGATTGCAGTGAGCCGAGATTGTGCCACTTCACTCCAACCTGGAAGACAAAGTGAGACTCCATCTCAAAAAAAAAAAAAAAAAAAAAAAAAAAAGATTCAGATAGTCAATTGTATGTTATGCATGAAATTTATCCTCATATAAAAATATCTGATGCACTGCATTTAATATGTGAAATTATTTTTGGTGATGCAAATCACATGACCTTAAGATGCTTAAGCATTCCCCTGGAGTTTTTCTTGTGTATGTTTAAAAAGGCCCAACTGGGGATCAGAGAGACAGTTCTGCAGCATTGTGGTTAAGGTTTTGAACCCCAAAGGTTTGGCGCCAAACAGACCTGCCTCAGTTTCAGTCCTGCTTCTGCCACTGCAGGTCTCTTTTCCTCTCCTTCACTGAGTAAGGCTGACAACCTAACTCACAGAGCTCCTCAAAGGATTAAGTGAGATAAAGCATGTGGAACAAGTCTGGCATTAAGTAGATGCCTAAGATTTCACTGTTGATGCTCATAGTCACAGAAGCTTCTGGACTTCTTTGTATATTCTCTGACCTCAGAAGGCATTCTGTGGAATGCAGACTAAGGAAAATGAATCTGAATGTATTACAATGTGAGATGGTCAGTTTTATGTGTCAGCTTGGCTGGGCTACAGTCCCCTGTTATTCAATTCACACTTATCTAGATGTTGCTGTGAAGGTATTTGGTAGATGTGATTCAAGTCCCTAATCAGTTGACTTTAAATAAGAAAGGTTATATTAGATAATTGGAGGGAGGGGTCATAATTCAATCAGATGAGAAGCCTTAAGAGCAGAACGGAGTCTTTTCTAAAGAAGAAATTCTACCTGGGGACAGCAGTTTCACCTCCTGCCTAATACTTTCCAACCTGTACTTCGTGACTTGGGTGACTTTGGGTCCTGTGGACTTCTTGTTTGTCTATTATAAGGAGTTGAACTGCATACCCCCAAAAGATGTTGAAGCCCTCACTCCCAGTATCTGTGAATGTGATTTTATTTGGAAATTGGAATTTCACAGATGATCAAGTTAAGAAGGGGTAATTAGGGTGGGCCCTGATCCACTAAGGCTATAGCCTTTTTTAGAAAAGGGGGAAAATTTGGACATAAACCTGCATACAGGGAAGATGATATGAAGACACAGGAATAAGAAGGCCACCTATAAGCCAAGAAACTGTGTGTGTGTGTATATCTCCATATTCTACTGGTTCTGTGGCTCTGTTTCTCTGGCAGAATCCTGACTGGTGCACAGTGTATGATATAACAGCACTGAGAAGGGTTGGGGGGAAAAGAGGAGCTGACCTAAGTGACTTTGGAAAAAGTTATTTTAGCTAGAAACTGTGAGGCTAAAGGCTAAAGGAAATAGACAAAAATATTGTACTTTTTGCTTGGTAAGTTTATTTCTTACAGATTAATGATTCTGAAACTCTTTATCCGTAGGTAGGGTTGAAAAATAAGTAAATGGATGGTAGATGATGGGAACCAGGTTTCTCACTGTCAGAGAGGGAAGTTACAGATAAGCAGCCCAGAAAGGCTAAAATGAACCCTGTGCTCCTGGATTAAAGACCGTCAATATGCACTCATGTTTAGCTTAATATATACAGACACAGAAACAGGTAGAGAGATGTGTGTATACATGGGTTAGTATACATATGTGTATTTCCTTGCTATGTTCATGGAGAGGGCCCCAAAGCAATGAAACTGCAGTAGCATTGAGCACATGTGGCATCCAGGTCTTAGTTTCCAATGCTGTCCTCCAACAAAAGGAACCAGGGCTACACGGAGAAATGGCTCAATCTAAGACTGTAAACAGGAGGTATACAAAATGAGCCTGGAGTGTCTTGTGGTACCAGAAAATGAGAAAATATTGAAAAGAAACAAGAAAATCCCAACCACATTGATGGCAGTGTATCAAAGGGACATAGGAGTCAACCTGAAAGCACCCAATGGCCAAAGTTGGATAATTTGAGCAACAATAAATAACATGGTGTTGGACTGTAACACCATGTAAGAATAAATATATGTGGGTCCTTATTGCTATAAATAACTGATTGAATGAAATGGTGGAGTAGAGACACATTTTCTTTACAGAAGAATTCTAGTAATATATGTAGATACCCCTCACTTCAGAAAGTGAAGTGAATTCTCTCCCCCTTTTCCAGAATGGATAGACTTAGAAATTTGTTTCCAAAGATTATAGATGTGAAACATAGTAACATAGTGGAGAAACCCGGCTAATATCACCTTAATTGAGTGATGAAGGATACCGTCGATGGTCACATCATGCTGATATCATGTACCCCTGATATGACGTGATGAGAAGGGCACTTCACGTCCGTGATCTTCCTTCCCAAATCTCATAACTGCAGTCCAATCATGAGTAAAACATCACACAAACTCATATTGAGGAACATTCCTACAAAATATCTGACTAGTCATTCTCACAAATGTTAAGGTCACGAAAAACAAGGCAAGCCTGAGAAACTGTCACAGACCAGAAGAAACTGAGGCAACAACACAATTAAGTGTACTATGATACCCTGGGACTCTGGAACAGGAAGAGGGTGTTAGTAGAAAAGCTGACGAAACTCAAAAGTCTGGCATTTTGGTTAATGTTGGTTTCTTCATTTTGCCAAATGTACCATGGTTATGTAAGATATTAACAAATGTGGGAGCTGTGTGATGGATATATGGGAACTCTCTGTACCATCTTTGCAGCTTTTCCGTAAATAAAAAATTATTCCGAAACAAATGTTTATTTTAAAAAATAAAGGCATTCTGGATCCAACACTTACCAGCTGTGTAACCTCAGATGAGTTATATAATCTTTCAGTGCCTCAATCTTGTGTTTTGTAAAATGAGGGGTTAATAGTAAAACTGCCCATAGGGTTGTTGTAAGGATTAAATGAGTTAATATTTGAATTGCTTAGAATAGTGCTTGGCAAAAGGTAATGTGTTAATAAGTGTTGGCTCTGATTGTAATAGTTTCTTCTTTTAAGCACAACTTGTTTTCCACGGCTTCTTGCTCAGTGTGTGATAAGTCACTCCATAGACCAGTGTTCTCCAAAGTGGGGTACAGCTGGGGTTGCATAAGACCCATTGAAGGGTAAAAGGGAAAAGTAGAACTTCTGTTTTTATACTGTATTTATTTCATCCTTTCTATTTTCGTGCATGTGCTGAAATGCATATCTTGATCCAGTAGATGAGGATATGATTTACAAACACCTATATAAAGTGGGGTGCACCACCATTTTTATTGATAGGGTAAAGCCTGGGCACCCATGCCATGTTATTGAGACAGGACACACTCTTGCATCTGTACGACCTTCTTTGGACTCAAAGACACAGCCACTTAGGCAAACTAATTTTGCATTAAGCCCTAATGCCTGTGCCATTTAAATCTGCATGAAAATAATATTTTAGTCCAGAAAGCTGAAAATGTTGAGGTTAATTCAATATATATTTACTACCCAGTGTTCCTTCAGCGTGGATTGTTTCAATTTGTTCCATTACTGGACAAAATCTCTCCACTTACTTCTGAGAATCTACATTTTCCCTCTGGTTCCCACTCGACCTTATTTATTACTTCACAATAGCCTCTTCAAGTTATTTCAGGCATAGTAAGTTTAAGAGTCTAAAAAGCATTTTGGATCTAGATGGTGATATTTATAGCAAGATAGAATGGTATTTTTTGAGGCATGGAACAATATCTGACATTCATTTTCAGTTTTGTATGCATTCATCGCTTCACAATCATTTATGGAAATGCTGGTTTGGTTTTTTTTTTAAGCCCAAGTTCTTAGAAACAGTCAGACCTAGGTTGAAATCCTTTCTTAATCAGTTGTATATCCTTGGACAATTTCTGTTTTTAAACTCCTTTTACATTCATTTCCTCATCAGAAAAATGAAGATAATGTTGGCCTTGCAGAGTTGTGGAAAGAGTGATAGTAATGTATGTGAAGCACTTTATTATTGTTGTTATTTTATTGTTATTGTACCAGTTACTAGGCTAGACCTAGGAAAACAATGCTAGATGAGAAATGGTTCTTTCTATAAGGAAAACACACGTACATACGCTCACTCCCTCTCTCACACACATACCTAAAGATACTATGGACAAAACTGATTCACTTTAAAAAAGTGAACTAGCGTAAGCGAGCTTATAATGAAAAGCATGACTCTGCTGGCCTAACTCTTCCAAGCCCTAGTTCCATTCCCCTAAGGAAACTTCCATTGGAAGTTTCTCTTTTTCATTCTTCCATGACTTATTTCATATTCCAGAATAATATGCTTGTATCCCTGTTTCCTAATTTCATCAACTTTAAAACATTCCATGGACTTTTTGTTATAATGGAAGGGAATTTAGGTCACATGGCCTTGCAACCTCCTACCTCTTCTCTTTCTTATGTTTCATAGTTAAATCACTTTTTGAAACAAAAAGTGATTTAAAAAGTTGTAACCCATGCAAAAAGCATTTATATTATTCTAATCAGTTAATCATTGCCCTCTACAGGAAGGGACAATATACTAAGATTCCATGTTTCTCTTTACAGGTCTGATGTCGGGACCTATGCGTGACTTGAAAGAGGAGGCACAATAACTTCATGGTCAAATGGTTTTTCTTTTCTTTCTATCAGTTGCTTAAAATCATGTCACATTTTACTTTGCCATGTATTTGGATTACTACTTTCTTGTTCAGGATTTGGTCTTCCTGACATCTATCATATCTTTTTTCCTTCTTTCTTTTCTTCCTTCTTTCTTTCCTTTCTGACAAAAAAAAAAAAGGTCAGGAGAGAATGTGGCTTGATCACAACCTCAAGTTTACCAAGCCTTTCAAGCCTACCAACAATTACAGAGTCCCCGTCTTTTTCCTACCTGAGTTCTCAAGTTCTCCTACCTGAGATTGGACATGTTGCTCTCTCCTATATAGCTGTCCTTCTGGGATTTTTCTGTACATATTTCCTAGGTTGAACCCACTGTTTCTCGGATCCCAGTCTTTCTCTTTTTGGGTTGTTCTCATCCATTTTTGATGAAGTAGATCCCAAAGTAATTTGTTAAGAAAGTCAGAAGTGGTTTTTTGAGGGCTTGTTTATCCAAATATGTCTTAATTTAGGCCAATAACATTTGATTGACAGCTTGTTTGGGTATACAGTTCCATCTTCAAGAAATCATTTTCCCACCTGTTTCTACTGACATCTGTGTTGCTTATGAGAAGTCTGGTGTCAGCATGTTTCTTGTCTTGTAGGTAGTTACTCTGCCTCCCACCTCAACATTATGGAAGCTTTTTATATTTCCTTATTCTTGATATCATGTACTTAGTTGTGGATCTTTCAAAAATTCCGTTTTACTGGGCAAAAATCATTCTCTGATGACATCTAACTTATTTAGAAGACATTTTTTCTAATACTTTATTTTATTTTTTTAAATTTTATTTTAAGTTCCAGGATACATGTGCAGGATCTAATATTTTGAATATGTCCCTTCTCTCCATTTTCTTAATTTCTCTCTAACACCTATTTGGATAATAGGCCTCCTAGATTAATAGATGCTCTATTTCTGCATCTCATCTTTTCTGTCATATTTCTTATCCATTTGTGGTTTGGCTTCCTGTTATGAAAAACTCACTTGGCTGGGCGCAGTGGCTCACACCTGTAATCCCAGCACTTTGGGAGGCCAAGGTGGGTGGATCACCTGAGGTAAGGGGTTTGAGACCAGCCTGATCAACATGGTAAAACCCTGTCTCTACTAAAAATACAAAAATTAGCTAGGCGTGGTGGCAGGCACCTGTAATCCCAGGTAATTGGGAGGCTGAGGCAGGAGAATCACTTCAACCCGGGAGGTGAGGATTGCAGTGAGCTGAGATCCCACCACTGTACTCCAGCCTGGGCGACAGAGTGAGACTCTGTCTCAAAAAAAAGAAAGAAAGAAAAACTCACTTATACTTTTAACTTTAGGCCTATTATTAGAATTTTAATTTATCTTTCTAAAATGTCAAACCTTTTAGCAGGGTGTGGTGGCTCACACCTGTAATCCCAGCACTTTGGGAGGCTAAGGTGGGCGGATCGCTTGAGCCCAGAATTCAGGACCAGCCTGGGCAACATGATGAAACCTCTTCTCTACAAAAAATACAAAAAATTAGCCAGGTCTGGTGGTGCCTGCCTGTAGTCCCAGCTACTTGGAAGGCTGAAGTGGGAGGATCACCTGAGCCTGTGAGGTCAAGGCTGCAGTGAGCCAAGATGGCACCACTGTACTCACAAAATGGGTGACAGAGTGAGACCCTGTCTCAAAATAAAAATACAATGAAATAAAACTTCAAACCTTCTTGTTTTTTGACTGTTCCTAAAAGATGGTGTAACTTTTAAGTATATATATACATACAAAATATATTTTTATATTTTTCTGTAGATATTAGGTTTTATCTTGTGTTATTAGCTTTCTTACTTGCTTGTGATATAAGATAATTTCTCTTCCCTGAATTATCTCTATTTCCCCAAACCAAGTTTTCTTTTAGCTTTATGTTAGTTTTCCATTTTTTTATGCCGTTGGTCTTCACAGAGGCATTCCTGTTGAGTCTTCAAAGTTTCTAATGTGCTTCCAATACAATCCTGTACAATACAATCCGTTTCTGCTCAATGAGTCTGCCTTAGTTCTGGGCCAGGAAGAACTCTGATTATTTTGTCTTACATTTATCCCATCTCATGCAGCAATTATGATAAGGGGGCAGATCTAAATAGTTTGAGAATGCCTGCAAGGCTGTTCTTAATGTTATTCTTAATGCCACCCTACAAAAACCGTACATGTTCAGACCAGTTAGAAGAAAACCTAGCCTGAATGACTCAGAGATGTCTCAAAATACAATTCTATTATTTTCCATTGCTATGAGGAACTTGCGTGAGCTAGGAAAACATTGCAGGTGAAGCCCACTGGAGATTGAACAGATAAGAATCAGTTCTGTTCAAGTGCTGCCTCTAACACGCTTGCACTCTCTCGCGTTTCGTGTGGGGCAAGCGTGGCTCCCATAGTCTTACAATATTTGCATTCATTACTTAATAGGCAATGATCTAACAGGAGTGCCATGATTATTTCCTTTGATAGGAAAATAGAAACTTAAACTCTAGCCCCCAAATTAGATTTATCGAGAAGAAAAGTTGTCTTGAACTTTGTATTCCTAATGAGAAAGCATAAGAAGATCTATTTTTATACCGATACATATATGATGTAAGTGGCTTAAAATTCAGTGGAAAAATATCAAAAGGCAATAATAGCACTCCTATTAGATCACTTTCAGATTCACAAGGGAAATAGCATTTTATAAACCTGTTTTACGTTCAAACCAGCAGAAAGATGTACTGAAATCAGGTTTCATTTTGGAATTGCTTTACTGGTGTCAACACGTCACATAATTTCTTCAGAAAACAGCAGTTTGGCCTGAGAACACCTGCAAGTCTCTGGAACGCTTATCCTAGTACACTACTGTACGTTTTTAAAATAAGCTTAGATGTTCGCACAGATTGTGACATGTCTTTGTATTATGAGCAAACAGTATCTGTGTATTTAGAATCAGCATGAAAGGGACATACGTGGGCTCTCTGAACACACACCAGCAGCTGTTGAGGTCAGGGACCTACAGGGATTGTCAGTCCAGTGCCTTGTAGGATTTCACTAGCTTATACTTTAATGTTGGAGGAAGAGACTAAGACAGTAAAATAAAAGTTATTTTATTCCTGTCTGGAGACTCCCACACAGTAAGTCTACTCCTAAAGGAGTCACTTTATCTCCATTTGCTGCCAAGGTCTCAAGTGACCAACTTAAGTCACCCAAAGCTCCACAGCTAGAGAATAGCATTGTAGGAATTCCAACATCTACACCACACTGCACCTGGAGACATGGTGTATTTGGGTGTGGCCATGGGGCCTGGTCACTGGAGGGTAAAGGGGACGGTAACTGGGCAAGGGGACCCAGAAGAGGCTTGAAGGAGATTTAGAGAACAATCCATTTTTCATTTTGTCCAAGCCCAGGCCTCATCTGGACTCCAGCTCGTTTGTCAGGGCTGCAGAGCTGTACTCCCCTCATGCGACTCCCTGGTTGATGCTTTCTTGGTGAATGATTAGATGAAGTGTATCGATGTTTCCCTGAACCGTGTTTCTTCTGCAATCATTAACACAGCCCTTTATCTCCTCTCTTGTTACCCCATCTTCTCCCGTTTGAAACCAGTTGTGAAAGAGATAAAGTCCCAAGCACTACACCTCAATCCTAGGTCTTCCCCACCACGTGTCAGGGTTGATTTATTGCAAAGGCGCCCTGCTTTCCACCCTCTCTGGGAGCTAGGCCTGGGCCACACAGGCTCCCCACATCTAGTCCATCCTCAGCAGCCTCTGCCCCAGGCCTGCCAGGGAGCTCCGTGGGCCCTTGTCTTGACCAGGTCCCTTTCCCGCTCAAATCCTTTACAGCTCTCCACTAACTCCAGAACAAGGTCTGCATTTCTTGCTGTGGACACCTCAGGACACCTCCAGGAGAGTCTCTCTGACTTTCCTGACATAGCTCCTGTGCACCCTCCGGGAGTCAAAGAGAAAGCTTTGCAATGCCCTGAACATACTGTTTTCCTGCACTGGTGCTTTGCTTCTGTGCCTCCTACCCAGGATGCCCTGACTTTCTCTCTCTGCAATCTAAATGCTGTTTCTTTTCAAGTCTGGATCCATCTAGTTTCAAGTCTGGATTCTTCTAGTTTAGGCATTGCTTATTAATTTCCTGCTATGACAAATGAAGATTTAGTTCATTGCTTCACCCTGTTCTGCCACATACCCTTATTCTGTAACACCGTAATGCCAGCACCTCCATCCAGTCTTCCCTAGCCTCACCGATATGGCTCTCCATGACAACACGAAGGTTCATGCAGTCCTGGGAATGAGCCATGTACCCTTCTGAATGCTTTACCTGGATGACTTCATTTCGTCTTTCCAGCTAATGAAGCAGGGACTGGTCTCAGGTGACAAAACTGAGGCTTTAAAAAGTCAACTTGCCTAAGGATCTCGACCCAAGAATGCTGAATTGGGGTAGGCACCTG
Organism: Papio anubis; assembly: GCF_008728515.1. Lineage (NCBI taxonomy): Eukaryota > Metazoa > Chordata > Mammalia > Primates > Cercopithecidae > Papio > Papio anubis. The sequence continues at coordinate 130,382,963 of NC_044982.1, forward strand.
AGTGTGCCTGGGCTCATGGCCCTGGCTTTCCTGGTATGCTCCACGGCCCTTAGTGATTCATGTCACTGGCTGTCAGTCCCACTGTAAAAGGCTCTGATGTCCTGCTAAGCGGTAGACTGCTCCAGCTCACCTTTGCTCTCCCAGCTGATTCTAGAATGGATTGGGCTCTGAATAAAATTTAGAGGAAAAGGTGGGTTTCTTCTACATGGAAGGGCAGAAGCATTTGTGACAGGGTTCCCCCTGTGGCCTGCTGGGCCATAGGATTTTTTCCCTCCCTCCTTCTCCCTGTGTCCAAGGACCTCCTGTCCCTCTCCACTCCATCCCCTGACCACTGTCCAGCTGCCATAGTGCTCAGGGGACCTGCAACCCTCATCCCACTTCTCTTCTTCCATCCAAGCTGCCTTGAACTCCTTACTTCCATGTGTCTCTCCTTGTCTGGGCTCCCCTGGGTTGGAATATTTGTCTTCCCCTTTTTGACACTGCAACTAGGAAATGAAGCCCAGCCTCAGTGCCTTAGCTGAGTGCAGCCACCTCCTCTGTCTCTGCTCTCCAATGCTTCTAGCACTTGCAATCAGTCTTGTGTCCAGGCTCTGAATCATAGGCTGCCAGGTAATTGATCCATTCCTCCATTAGCATGTATTTATCTAGGTCTTATTATGTGTGGGGCCTGGTGGGGCTGCAATGAATGAAGAGTAATGGTCCCTGACTGCGTGGGTCCCTACAGTCTAGTGTAATGGACTATAATTGGTTAGTGGGTGTCATTCTGTCTCCTCACCTAGACTTCCAATTCCTTGCTGGCAGGAACCTATTTTCTGGTTCTTTTGGGGTCTCCACATGGCTTAATACAGCACTGGGCACAACATACAACTGGTAGCAGCAGATAATGTATAGTGAGTTTTACAACGTTTACAGTTTAAAAAGTACTTTTCACATATATGATCATACTTTTTAACTGAATCCTTAGTCTCATGAAGTGGGCAGGATATGACTGAAGAATATGGGTTCTGAGTAGTTTAATGATCTTATACTTCTTAAAATCCATATTCAATAAATGCTATTGAGCATTTATTAAGCAAGACTAGGGGAACTGTTTTTTAGTGTTTTTGTTGTTGTTGTTGTTGTTGTTGTTGTTGTTTTTGTCCAGAGCAAGGGATATATATGCACTGATTCTTATATATTAGAAATGTTAATTTTTATAAAACATGTACATGTTTAAAAAGAGTCTTATAGAAGGACTTAGAATGAAGGAAAAAACCCTGTCCCTAGTCTTTCTTATCCCCTGGGATGGTTAATTTTATGTGTTAACTTGATAGGGTCAAGGGATGCCCCGATTTTTTGCTCAATGCCATTTCTGGGCATGTCCGTGAAGGTGTTTCTGAATGAGGTTAGCATTTGACTTGGGCTGAAAAAAAGACCACCCTCCCCCGTGTATATCACCTGTTGAAGGCCTGAATAGGACAAAAAGGTGGAGGAAAGGGGAATTCGCTCTCTGCTTCAGCAGGGACATCAGTCTTCTTCTGACCTTGGATGTAAACGCTGCTGGTTCTCAGGTCTTTGAACCTGGACTCACACCATTGGTTCTCCTGGTTCTCAGGCTTTCAGATACAGACTGGAACTTCACCACCAGGCTTCCTGGGCCTCAAGCTTGCAGACGGCAGATGGTGAGACTTCTCAGCCTCCATAATTTTGTCCGCCAATTCCTTTTAGTAAATCTCTTTATGTATATATATCTCCTGTTGCTTCTGTTTCTCTGGACAATCTTGAATAATATACCCCCGTTCTACTTCCAAGAGAGAACCAATTTTAACTTCCTAATGTTGTTTCTTTGAGAGAAATGTAAATAATTGTGGGCAGAGGACAGACCATAGTAGATTGCAAATGTGGCCACAAAGTCCTCCTAACTGGTTTTGTTCACCCCTTGACAGCATGACTTTGCTGCCTCCCCCATCAGGAGGCAGAATTTCTCCAACCAATTGAATCCAGGCTGACCTTCTGACCTCCTTTGTTCAGTAGCATAAGGCAGAAGCAATATTTTATAACACTGGAGGTTAGGCCTTAAGAAGCCTTGCAGCTTCTGCTTTTGACCTTTCGGAATGCTGTCCTGAGACTGTCATTTAAAGAAGCTGGTCTAGCCTACAGAAGAATGAGAGGCCATGCAGAGGAGAACTGATGTGTCCCAGCCATCAGCCAGCACCAAAGGCCAAATATGCTAATGAGACCCACTTGGAATGTCCAGCCCAGCCATGTCTCCAGCCAGATGCAGCCTATGGCTGAGCCCAAGCAAGATAAACAGCCAAGGAGGAGCTGCCCAGTTAACCCATAAAACGGTGAGAAATAACATAGTTGTTTTAAGATACTAAGGTGCGCCTGGTGCGGTGGCTCACGCCTGTGATCCCAGCACTTTGGGAGGCCGAGGTGGGTGGATTACGAGGTCAGGAGATCGAGACCATCCTGGCTAAAGTGGTGAAACTCCATCTCTGCCAAATATATATATATATATATAAAAATTAGCTGGGCATGGTGGTGGGTGCCTGTGGTCCCTGCTACTCGGGAGGCTGAAGCAGGAGAATTGCTTAAACCTAGGAGGTGGAGGTTGCAGTGAGCCGAGATTACACCACTGCACTCCAGACTATGTGACAGAGCAAGAATCCATCTCAAAGAAAAAAAAAAAATACTAAGTTGTTTTTTTTTTCATCTAGTTTAGGCATTTATTAATTTCCTGCTATGACAAATGAAGATTTAGTTTATTGCTTCACCCTGTATTGCCACATAACCTTATTCTGTAACACTAGTCTTGATTTCTCCGTTTATCATCTTTGCAACCTTGAAATAGTTAAGCTTACATTTCTTGTTCCATGAATAATAATGTCTATCAACTCTGCACTTTCTAAGATGAAAACATTGTTGCTCCCTTCCTCTTTCTACCTGTGCCATCCTCTTTTACCTTCCAGTTTTTTGGTGTTCTACATCTTCTTTCCTGCTTAAGGAAGCTTTTAGTTGAAGTATAATTACACTTTTAAAAAGCACAGAAACCGTAAGTGTCAAGCTTGATAAGTTTTTGCCAAGTGACCACACCTCTGTAATCCGTACGTAGTTCTAGAAATAGAACTCTATCCCTACTCAGCAGTATCCTAGTTTCCCTCCCACCTACTTGCTACCAAATGTCACCATTATCCTGACTTCTAACACTACAAATAAGTTTAGCCTGCTTTTGAATTTTATATAAATAATGACTATACGTATGTCCTCTTTGTAGATGGTTTCTTTTGTTCTTTTGTTTCTTTTTGTTTGTGAGATTTATCCCTATTGTTGAAATACTCAGATGTCTTTCCTTCTTATTGATATACAGTATTTCATTGTGTGAAAAGGTTACACTTCAATTATCCAATCTAACATTGATGGACACCTAGGGTCTTTCCAATATTTAGACATTAGCAATAATACTAAAATAGTGTTGTTATATGTATTTTTTGATGAACTTATGTATATATTTCTGCTGAATATACACCTAGAGATAGAAGTACTGGGTCATAGGGTGGGTGTTTGTTCCGCTTTACTAGATAGTGTAAAATAGTTTTCTAAAGTGGTTGCACTAATTTGCACTCTAACCAGCAGTGTGTGAGAGTCATACTTTCCTTACATCTTTGCCATCATTTGAAATAATTTGATTTTTTGTTATAGTATTGTGGTGGGTGGGTAGTGGTATAAAACTGTGTTTTTAAATTTGCATATATCTGATAGTTTGATTTTTTTTATGCTCCTTTAACGGGATCATCTAAAATTGGTCACATTTTATTTGAAACATTCTGGCTATATGAATTCAAGTAGTGAACAAACAAAGGAAACCTTTAAAGTATTGTGGAGAAACTTAGAGTTACAATTTTAAAAGAGACAAGTGAACAGGGGATAGCCAAGAAACAAAGGAGCCCACGTTGCATTCCACCAGAGACAGCACTGAAAATAAAAGCAAGGAGAGATGATCACATCCCAGTTATCATCTGTGCTAATTGGGACTGGGAAGCATTTGCCAAAGGTTGGAGCTGCAGACTCCAATGCTCAGAGCAGCAGGATGGCTCTTGGTGTCTGGATGCCTTTGGAGTTGTACATACAGCTTCTTTATGAAAGGAGGAAACTGGAATACAACAAAGGTAGGGTTCTATTTTAAGCCACAGCAAAAGAAAGAAATGCAGACAGTGAGCCACAGCCTTCCACCTCGAAGATCACCACATCTTAGGCTCAGACTGACATTGTTCCTTCTTACTACCTCTTCTCCAGGGACTCAGAAGCGACAGCATTTCACCACAGCAAGCACATTTAAATGTTTTGTCTATGATTACAATGTTATTTATTTATAGAAAACAAAAAATGGCAGTATTATTTATATATGTGTTTATTTATTTTTGTTATTACAGTTCAGTAAATTTTTTATGAGACTATACAGGTTTGGAGTGTTTTCTCCAATCCCAGCTTTCCTGTATGTCCTGTTTTTTTATTAAGCATAATTCCATCACTTAGTGGTTTTAGAACCATATACCACATGAAGGATGAAATTTCTTCATACTGATCACTGTTTACTCCTCTGTGTTTGGCTCACTTTTTCTGTTTGTCTTTTCTCCCTCCTTTTCCTCCTTCATTCTTTTTTTTTTTTTGACTTTTGGCTTTTGGAGATTTCTCTCACTTTCTCATGATCCCAGAAAGGCATTTAAAGTCATGTTGATTGTAATTTATGCAGGATTCAGTTTTTAGCAGCAGGACCTTGCAGAATATTCAATCTACTATACACCCAGCAGTGAAAGTCTCTCTCCACCTTTCCTCTTGCATAAATTTGTGGAAATCTCTCATCCATCAATGGTCTCTTCTGATTCTCTTCATTGTCATTGACTTTGTCCCTTTTCATTCCTTCAGTTTCATCTTAATGTGGTCTCTGCAGGGAGAAGAGATAAATGTATGTGTGTTCACACATTACTCGGAATCACAAACCAGAACTGGTTTTTTCAAACTTAACATTTAAATATGCTCTACTTTGTTCATTAAAGGTTTTAATTGTGCGCACAAAGACACATTAAAAATAAATTAAAATGTCAAACTGAGCTCTAAGGAAAAAAAATTATCAGTTAATGAATTGCAAAGTAATGAAAAAAAATTAACATTTCAGAAAGCAATTTCCAGATTTTCAAAGCTTTTTTTTTTTTTCAAAAGTAAGTCTAACTTGTATGTAAGGGCCTTTGCCTACATATTTATTTATTTTTATTTGTTTAAATCAGTGATGTCAGAAGGTAACCCTTTAACTATCTTGAGATGATCTTTAGGCTTTTGTAACATTAATTACTCTTATTCACTGTGGATATTGGTTACTCACATGGCCATGGCTACAAAGCCTTCTTAAAAATAAGTTAGAGGTTTTCCTTTTCTGATTTCAGTATCTGACGAGTCCATGTTCTGAGCAGTATACCTCTCAGTTGATAATAATACCTATGCATTCATTTGAGATGGACATTTAGAAATCTTCTTTCAAATATGTCTGCAAAAATAAGATTTTCCACCAGAGTATTTGTATAATTCAGCACTGTAGAAAAAGAGTGGTTAAAGGAATCTCCAGAATAACTAAAGTAGCTTGTTTCTGCAGCATACCTTGGCAGTAATAATTGTTACTGTTTTAACCCCCCGTATGAAAGATCTTTTTTTTTTTTTTTACAGTGGCCCAAATTATTTTCAGGGCAACAGCTTTCCTACAGAAATCGAGAGAGGCAATAAATCAACGGCATGTTCTTCCTCTTCAGAATCTGAAGGCTTTGTCATATTCTTCAAGCCCAAACCTAGTAACAGAAAAGGACTAACGCCTGTGCTTAACTATTAGGTCCTCCTCTCTCTTTCTCACACACACATGCACACGCACCCACACTTGGAACTTTGAATTTGGGCGGCAGTGTCACAAGGATGAGATACATGATTGGAGTCATTTCATCAATCCATGCTCTGCTAAGGACTTTTGGGCTATTCCTGCCACTAAAATCTTTGAAGATGTCTATTTCTGCCTCTTTCCCACCTGGTTTCTTCAGTCTTCTTTTCAGCCATGTGATCTTCCTTCCCTTACGTTCTGTTTCTGTCTAACCTACCTAGTTATCTTCTATTCTTTGCTAACAAACTATGCTAATGTCATTCACCTTATGACAAAGTGATTGAAGGCCACAGGCCACCAAACAGGGATATTGTAAGTGATGTCAGTTACATCAGTCACATCTGCTTAGCTCTATAAGCTGGAATTGTATTAAATAGTACCAAGAACACACTTTATCACTGTTAGTGTTCAGAACCATAAAAGAAATGATCTGATACAGCAAAATCAAATATTACTCCACTTTGATTTCATTTTCACAATTGGAACAGGAATCAGATTCTGCACAAGAAACTTATCAGAAACAGGAAGAACAACAAGTGATCCAGCCACGAATTCTCCTTGTCCAGCCTAACCAGAGTAGAGGGGCTGCACTCATTTGATTCAATAATTTCTACTTTCCTATGGTTTCTGTTAACCTCTTTAAATTTTAAAATACTTTTACTTCTGAGACATTTCGACATAAATGAAACACTATAATAAAATCAATGCATGGCTGGGCACAGTGGCTCACACCTGTAATCCCAGCACTTTGGGAGGCCGAGGTGGGCGGATCACCTGAGGTCAGGAGTTCAAGACCAGCCTGACCAACATGGTGAAACCCCGTCTCTACTAAAAATACAAAACTAGCTGGGCATGGTGGCACATGCCTGTAATTTTAGCTACTTGGGAGGCTGAGGTAGGAGAATCACTTGAATCCGGGAGGCAGAGGTTGCAGTGAGCTGAGATCGTGCCTCTGCACTCCAGCCTGGGCAACAAGGGTGAAACTCCATCTCAAAAAAAAAAAAAAAATTATACACACACACACACACACACACACACACACACACTCTACATGGAACTGGGTTCAGGAGCTGTAATAGAACAATGAAAAATAGTGGTTTAAAAAAGTTAATTTTTTTTGGTCGTAACAAGAAGTTTGGAGGTAGGCAGCGCACAGCCAATGTGGTATCTCGGAGCTGTCTCTGGGACCAGACTGCTGCTTCTCACTGCATCTCCAACATTAGCATCACCCTAGGCAGCTTCCATCCCCATGGTCTAAAGAAGGCTGTGCTACTGTCAGACAGGAACGGGGCCTTCTCCATACCAAAAAAAATTGTAGTTGTTGTTTTAGTGTATCAGGAAGCACATTCAAGGGACTTTACCTGCATCTCTTTGGCCAGAACTATGTGATATGGCCCCTCCAGACTCCAAGGAACTTTGGAAAAGTGACATTACCAATCTCATCAAAATTGGGGTTTTGTTAACAAAAAAGAGAGAGTGGATATTGGGCAAACAACTCATGAATGTCTGCTGTTGCCTACTACTAGGGTTTAATAGATGTTAACATTTTGCAAATTTGCTTCAGAACCTTTTCTTGTTTTTTTTTTTTTTTTTTTTTTTTTTTTTTGAAATAGGGTCTCAGTCTGTTGCCCAGGCTGGTCTCAAACTCCTGGGCTCAAGTGATACTCCCTCCTTAGCCTTCTGAGGAGCTGGGATTAAATTACAGGCATGTACTGCAATGCCCAGCATAGACACTTGTTTTCTTTAAAAGACATGAAACATTACAAAGTAAAGCTAAAGATGTATCTTCATCTCTTTTTCCTCTCTTCTACCTCAGAGGTAACCATTAACCTGAAACTGGTGTGCATGACTCCCAGATGTATTTTTATACTTTGACTACATACATAAATTTGATTTCTGATAATGTCAGGCTAGGTAAATCAAGCCCACCCTCATGATAAATAAGGCTGAACCCTACCTAAACTACACATGCATAAATATACATTTTTCTAAACTATATTTAAAATCTTATCAAAGTGTTAGAGAACTGACAAGGTCATAAAGAGCTAGCAGGCCAGAATTTAAGGAACAGTAGAAACTAGAGAGGCTAGCTAAACACTAGCTACACTCGGCACTGAGGCAACCCGGACTGCAGTGTCCTGGGGTTGGACTGGGGGCAGATTTACTTCCGGTTTACCTTACCCTGGGGGCGTGGTCTTCTAGGACCAGCTTGATATGTAAGAGGGTCTCCTATTAGATTCCTAGTCTCTGGTTGGGCCCTAGGCCATTGTTTCTTTTTTCCCCTTACGAAAACTGAAGTCAAGTTTGCCTATATCAACAAAAGCCCTCAGGGCAAAGGCAGTTTCAACGCTCTGATGTCCTACTTGCACAGATGGGCTATCCGTAAAGGCAAGGACAGTTAACACTAGAGAAGCTATTAACATTCAGATTTCACGTTTCTCGTTAACCTTATGATTTTCTTCCTTATACATCAAAAATTTTTTTCTCTAATATCTTATCTCATTGATTTTTTTTGAAATCAATATAGTTATCTAAAGTCATGGATTTCTTTTCTATAAGTACTACTTTATTTACATTCCCACAGTTTTAATATATGGTGTTTTATTGTGATTTATGTATAAAACATTTCTAGTTTGTTGACCCAAAAATTATGTATAAATATACATATTTTTGTAAACATATTTATTGAAATATATGGTACATTCAGAATAGTACATAATCACAAAAGAATAGCTGCATAGGCCGAGGTGGGTGGATCACATTTCAAGAGATCGAGATCATCCTGGCCAACATGGTGAAACCCTGTCTCTACTAAAAATACAAAAATTAGCTGGGTGTGGTGGCGCACGCCTGTAGTCCCAGCTACTCAGGAGGCTGAGGCAGGAGAATTGCTTGAACCCGGGAAGTGGAGGTTGCAGTGAGCCGAGATGAGATCGCACCACTGCACTCCAGCCTGGCAATAGAGCGAGACTCTATCTAAAAAAAAAAGAATAGCTGTATAAATATTCACAAAATGAACATATCCACGTAGACACCATCCAAATCAGGAAATAAACAAAACTCTGACAGTCTTTTAATTGAATTGTTTAGTTCATTTACATTTAAAGTAATTTTTGATATATATAGATTTGAGTTAATCATGCTATTTTCCATCTGTCCTTTGTGTCCTTATTCCTCCTTGATTTCTTTGGAAATAATTTTTTAAATATTTCCTTCCTAGATTAACTTTTTAGCTATACAACCTACTGTATTCTTTTAGAAAATACAGTAGACATCCTTGACTTGTTATAATCTAGCTTATTTTAACAGTTTTACCACTTCCCAAGCAATGCAAGAAGCTTAGAATGATTTAACTACATTTACCTCCCTCTTGACCTTTGTGATACTGTTTCCATATATTTTACTTCTACATATGTATAAACTCCACAAGGCTGTGCTTTAAATAGTCAATATTATTTTCTACTTATCCACATATTTACCCTTTCTGTTGCTTTTCATTTCTTCTTACAGTCCCATGCTTCTACCTAGGATCTTTAACTTATCAATTATAGCAATTTATTTATTTATTTATTGAGATGCAGTCTTGTTCTGTTGCCCAGGCTGGAGTGCAGCGGTGCAATCTTGGCTCACTGCAGCCTCCGCCTCCTGGGTTCAATTCTCCTGCCTCAGCCTCCCGAGTAGCTGGGATTACAGGGATGCACCATCTCACCCAGCTAATTTTTGTATTTTGGTAGAGACTGGGTTTCACCGTGTTGGTCATGCTAGTCTCACACTCCTGACCTCAGGCGATCCGCCCACTTCACCCGCCCAAAGTGCTGGGATGACAGGCGTGTGCCACCGTGCAGGGCCAATTATAGCTATTTTAAAGTCTTTGCATCCTCACACTAATATGTGGATTACCTATGGGTTTGCCTGTATCGTTCGTTTTTCCTCTGGGTTATTGGCCTACTAATATTTTGTGGTATGCCACTGTAGACATTTTTGAAAAGTTTAAAAAGTTTCTGGAATGTTGTGTTTTAACATAAGGAGTCCCTTCTTCCTCTCTTAGGCAGATAAGGCAAGGGGCTAATCACCTGAATCAAGTTATGCTTTGCGCTGGTCAGGGCTGGGTTGAAGTTTTTCTAAGACTGGTTCCAAACTCCCAAGCTTTTGATTGAGAGCCTGATGGGTTTCTGCCTGTTCATCCCTGAAAACCTGCAGGAGATTCAGCTCCATCACTCCTCAAAAACCTGGTAAATTACTAAGAAAGAGGCTGGCTGTGTGTTTGAGGCAGGCCCGCTCTCCAGGGGGACTTTGTCTCATGTGGACTGGGAGACTAATGGATTTTTCACTCTGCTTTTGGAAGCCCTTGGCCTAGCTCCTTGGCTTTCTGTGGGTTACGCAGGACTCAGTAAATGTTCCATGGGGAAAATCAGCCACTGTTTGGGGCTTGGGCATCTAGTGTCACATGACTGCCCAAATCCAGTAGATTTCCTCTGCATGGGCCAAGCCCAGTCCTCAGTTTGCGCACAGAACTGGCAAAAAAAGAGGAGAAAGCTGCTGGCAATTTTCAGCTCACTCAAAAGGGCTTTTAACAAAAGTCTTTCCTTCTGAAAATCAGACTAATCTAGTCATCATTGCTTCCATTACTTGCTAATACCTTAAAAATACGATTTTGTAATTTACCCAGGTTTTCTAGCTGTTGAAGTGAGAACACGGGGCTGCCACTGTCTACTGTATTCTGCCCAGGAGCAGAAGTTGACTCCTCTAATAATTTAAAATATACAACACATATACTAAAAAAAATCTATAATTAGTCAATATCACTACTCTTATTTTGACTACTATAAAAACTTTAGAGGAGTAAAATTAACAGTAAAGAATGTAGGAATGGCAAATACACAAGCAGCCACTACCCCTAGGACTGAGGCAGGTACACATCTGGAAAGGGCTTTCTCCCCAGGTGAGAGTCAGATTTTACTGAAGGGGTATGGTTGAGGTCCCCTGCATGGTGGAGAAGTCTGCTTAGGCTCCACAGTCTGGGGATGGTAGGCAAACTCGGTGCTAGAATGCTGGCAACACTGCTAGCAGACCACCTATTAGACTGCCAGTGATGAACTTTCCTGGACCCACCCATTGTGTTGCAGTGGAAGTCACTGGGAAGCCACCTGCTAGGGTGCCCATAGAACTTGCTGGAAGCGGTGCACCATGTGTCTCTTACATGCTACTGCTAGGAAACAGGCCCTCACCTGCAAACTGCCCACTGGCTGCCACAGGAGCCGGAAGAGTAAAGCAATAGAACCGGAAACAGAAGCCCCTTCCTCCTGCTGGTCCTTCCAGGGCCCTCTACTGTCAAGGACTAACATTGCAACAGCTGGGGTCTGGCTCTACATCCCAAAGGAGGGCACAGAAGAGTGGACTAAGAGCCAAGAGGAATACATTGATAATTGGCACAGATTTTCTTTTGCTCAGCCTTGCTACTTGCACCCCATCCTTCCTTTGTTCATAGTTTGATTTCTGAAGTACATCCTTTAGCAATTATTTTAGCAAGGGTCACTGGATAAATTTTCTCAGTTTTGTTCATCCCAAATTGTCTTTATTTTACCTTCTTCCTTGAATAATAATTTAGCTGGGTATTAAATTCTACATTGACTGGCTATTTTCCTAAGTACTACAAAAACATTATTTCATGTCTTCTTATGTCTGTGGCTCTTATTAAGATTTTTGCTCTTAGTTTAATTATTTGTAGGCAATCTGTCTCTTGTTGCTTTAAAGATTTTCTGAGTTTTTTTTTTTTTTTCCTGATCTAGAGTTTCCTATCAATGTTCCAGGTTTTTATCTTATCTGGGAGTCTGTGTTTCCTCCATCGGTGGAGTCATTTTCAGAAAATCTCTATCAATTCTGGAAAAATCTCTCCCATTAACTTTCCAAATATTGCCTTCCTAATTCACTCTGTTTTCTCCTTCTGGAACTCCTATTATCTGCATGTCGATGCTTTTATTCTTTGCTCTATGTATTTTATAGATATTTTTGTCTAACTTTCTGTGCTGAATTCTGTGTAGATTGCTCAGTTCTTCTTGTCCACTATTTTCTCTACAGCTATGTTTAATCAGCTCTTGAGCTCATTTTTTGAAGTTTTGTTTTTCATTTGTAAAAGTTTTATTTGGTTATTTTTCAAATCTATTTCTTGTCAAGTCTCTTTCTACTAATTTACAAATTTTTTTTTAAGTATATTTATAATATTTTCTTTTGGATTGTTTTATTATCAGAAGTTAGCTTAGTTCTAAGCCCATTCTCAATTCTTTATTCTAAGTACTTTAGTTCTAAGCCCATTTAGTTCTAAGCCCAGTTCTAAATTCATTATTGTATTTTACTGTATATTTGACAATACTTAAGGGTGCTTTCCTTGCGAGTTTTTAAATTTTGGATTGGATGTATATTCAGTATTTCGCTTTTTGGAGAATGCTGTGCAACCTTGGCTGAGGAAATAACTCTTCATAATGTTTTTGTGTTTACTCATGCTAGGTAATATAAATTTGTATCTTTAATAGCATAGGCCAGAGATTTGTGATGTCTCAGTGGTATCAGTCTGGGTCTAATCAGGAGACAGAAACCACACATAATATTTTAAACAAGTTACTTTACTATAAGGCATTATTAAGCTATGATAACAGAATAACTAAAAAGTTGTAAAGGGAATGCTACATTGAGACTCTAGGGTTGAGAGAGAATACCCAAGGAAGGGCACATTTGGACAGGATGGGGCCTCCTCGAGGCTGGGGTACAAAACTCATTGGCAAAGATGCAGCTGCAGCTCACAGGAAGGAGAGGAGTTTACTGCAGCCCATCCACAGTTACTGGTCAAACAGGAAACAAACTTCTGGGTACAGCCATATCAAGGTGTGAAGTCTGAAGCACGGGAAGTCTAATCAGAAGGACCATGGAAAGGTGGTCACAGGACTGGCTGGAACGGTGAGGTCACCGAGGGACCGTGCAGAACATCACTGGATGTCCCCCTTCACCCACCCTTCTGACCAACCATGCAGCAGGAGCAATAAAAAGCCAAACCCTCACACAGGAACCCGGAAGAGAAGCCCCTTTCCTCCTGCAGTGTCCCTCCAGCGCCCTCTGCTGACAAGTATAATATGATCCTTACTGTGAAGGAGAAAGGCTTACGGTGTTCAGACTATGATCCCAGACCAGGTATTACAAGTTCAAAGCGGGGAGGCAATGAATTAATAAATGATTCAGTTTATCAATCCGTCTGTATTGGTATTTTTCTTCTCCAAAATGTGAGCAAAGACACCCTTGGTCTATGTACCAGTAAATAGATTATTGTTAGTCCACCTTTCTGTACAGGTGCCACCCTTTGAGAGTTCAGGTTTTAAGCAGCGGCCCTATTCCCACTCCCTACCTCACACGGACTCAAGGACTTTTTTCCTGTTCCCCCACGGGCATTAAAGCACACGCCTCTAGGAAACTGGTGTCAATATCTTCTCATCCAATTTGGCAGCTGCTCATCACTTACTACTTTTACGTTCTCTTTTCATTTTCATCACTTGGGAATTTCCGTTTCTTGGTTGTGAACTCAGCTGTGCATTAAAAACAAAGTGACGTACATTATACCTAGCATTTCTAAGAGGTCTTAGAGGGAAGAGTTCAGTCTCTATTCCTCTGGCAGCTTAACAGTACCTGTTCTTGTTCTCTTTTGCAACTTTCTGGGGCGGATATCTTTTTTTTTTTTCCCAGAAAAGGTCTGGCTCTATCACCCAGGCTGGAGTGCAGTGGCATGATCTCAGTGCACTGCAACCTCTGCCTCCTGGGCTCAAGCAATCCTCCCACCTCAGCCTCTTGAGTAGCTGGACTACAGGCATGCATCACCATGTCCAGCTCATTTTTGTATTTTTTATGGAGATGGGGTTTTGCTATGTTGCCCAGGCTGGTATTGAACTTGTGAGCTCAAGCAGTCCACCTGCCTCAGCCTCCCAAAGTGCTGGGATTACAGGCGTGAGCCACCACACCAAACCTTGGGCCAGAAAACTTCTTGAGACATATGCTAGAAGATTTAAAATGTAAATAAAATAACCCTCACAGCAAGTTGTATTATTTTATTTTAGCATATCATCACACCATGGCTGCTAGTTTAGGTGATTAATGAGCTAGACTATCTCAAGCTTGGTGGACTGGCTTGTACAGTGCTTGTCACCTGTGACTTTCATATGTGCATTTTAAAAACACTGCAGAGATGAATTTGTGCCAGCAAGAAGAGATTTTAATTTCCACCTGAGGGCTCTGCATACTTTGGTGGGTGTGTAACCAATTTCCATTTCATTAGTTATGTAAGATGTGACTTAACTCAATAACTGGATCCGGTCCACATTTCTGATTTACTTCAGCAATGTATTAGCACAACATATAGATTATGCTATGCATTGGCCTTACCCTTAGTTTAATTTTGGAGGTTGGTGTATCATTTTACTGGAGAAACTTACGCTCTATAAATGTAAGGAGACTTTCTCTGAGCTTCTGATACATTATGCATACATCTATACTATAGTGCCTATCAATTGCAATGTGATTTTTGTTTACTTGCTGACATTCCCTTCAAATTAGATCTTAGAGGATGAGATCTTTTCATGTGCCCCAGGGCCTCACACAGCTGCAGAAGGGAGATGATAATTAAATAAATTTTGAGTAAAACACATTTTGCCTATGATCATACAGCTAGAAGTAACACAGCAGTGTGTACAGCCACTATACTCTAGTACTTTAACTGCAGCAAAAGACATGTGAGGGAATTATAGCTGGGTAGGTAAGCAGATTCCAGATATTAGAATATTTTGTATACCATACTTGGATTTTTGAGTTCTCTTAAGGCCATGGGGAACCATTCAGGAGTTTCTCTGTGAAGGGTGAGATGATGAGAAATGCATTTGGAAAGATCAATTTGTTGGTTTTGTGTAGACCCTATAACCATATAAACGGCTCTTATGAAATATTGGTGGAATGAGAACGAATACAAGAATAAATCAGGAGGTGCACCTTGGCTCTCCACAGTACACTTTGGTTCTATTGTCCGAGACAGAGTGCTAGCTGGGAGGTGTTATGGACTGAACCGTAGCCCCTCCAAATTCATATATTGAACTCCTAGCCCAGGACCTTAGCACATGACAGCATTTGGAGATACCAAAGAGGTAATTAAGTGAATATGAGACCGTTAGAGTGGGCCCAAATCCAATCTGATGGTTTTCCTCATAAGAAGAAAAGATTAGGACACAGAGAGAGACACCAGGGGTGAGCATGCATACAGGGGTAAGCATGTCTCTTGTGAAGAGACAGCAAGAGGGTGGTCATCCACAAGCCAAGCAGAGTGGTCTCAGAGGAAACCAACCCTGCTGGCACCTTGATCTTGGACTTCCAGCCTCCAGAACTATGAACGAAGAAATTTCTGTTTTTTGCCACCCAGTCTGCAATATTTTGTTATGGCAACCTCAGCAAACTAATATAGGCTGGCCCAGTGTGACCATCCCTACCTACTTTGGAGTAAAATCTGTAGGAGTGATGGTAAAGAACATTTTAGAAGGAGTTTCCATTAGGCATAAAAATACTTCCTCAGGTGTAGAAGATGAAGTATTAGGATGTCTGCCCCAGACCTTCCCAGGTTTAAGGAGAAGGTTGATCAGATTTTGGTAGATTCCTGCCTGAAAGTAGAGGAACTCATTAAGTGGCACCATGAGATATTTTCTAGCCTTCTGGGTTTTTATTAATTAGTTAAATTATTTATTTAGTATTTATTAAACATGTAAATGTAGTCTGCATTGGAGCATATAACCAGGTTATATTCTTGAGGTTAAGTAACCCAAGTAATTAATTAGTTAATTAATTCCTACTAGTTAGACACAGACCTTGCCTTCTGCAATGTAACAGTTTAGTGAAGAAAGATAGACATGAGAACAGATAATTACACAAAAGCACAATCAGGGCTATAACAGAGATATTATGATTGTGCTGTAGGAACACAGTACACCTGGGGAGTAAGAAAAGGCTTCCCACAGGAGGTGATTTTAAACAGGGTCTTAAATTGTATGTAGGAGCTCATCAGGCTAATAAAGGTACCAGGGGTGGAAGAGCATTCCAGACCACGGGAAAACTCGGGGCAGAAGCTCAGAGACATGAGAGGGCATAGGGTTTTTGGGGATCGGTAAGAACTGCAGTGGGACAAGGCACATAAGGTGGGAGCAGAGAGCCATGAGCAATGCCACTGGGAAAGTAGGCTCCTGCCGGGTGGTGGAGGACCTGGGACTCCACGCTCATACCTTTGACGCTAATTTTCTAGGCAACGGTGATTGGGTGGGTGAACAAGATCACCGTAGCCACTGCGGAGGGACCCAGCTCTCCAGTGGATCATCCTTGCTACCCCATTGGCTAGTTCTAATGTGACCACGCGTTTGGCCTTTTGGCTGCATTGACTGCTGCCTTGGTTCTCTGGGTTTCTCCCCTTTTTCTGAGTTTGTCTCTGAGCAGAGTGAGAGGGATGTAGAAGGAGAGGAGGTCAGACTGGTGGGAGGGGATAATAATGTAGGCCTAGATGACCTTTTGGCTTTTTCTGTGAGTGACAACAGAATCTTTGGAGAGCTTTGGGCAAGGAGTAGAGAGATTGGTCCTAGGTACTAAAATGATCATTCTGGATGCTCAGTGGAGAAGAGACTGTGGAAAGCTAAGCATTGAAGCAGGAGTTTCACAGATGCCAGAATGGTGATGTTCCTTTGAGGACGGGTAAGGACATTTTTGGTTGCATGAAGGAGAGTTGCATGGCCTTGGGTGAGAACACCAGGGGAGGGGGTGGCAAAGGGAACTGAAGTAAGGAAGCAAAGGCGCACATGGGGGTTGAGAAGCCCACGGACACTGATGAAGTTAGACAGTTCTTGTTTGCTTTGCTACCCAGTGTTGAATTCTCTCCCTACTTGGGAGGGAAGAGAATCTGTCATTGTGTGTTGCAAGGCAGAGCTGCCACCTCCTTTAAAAAAGCTCTTGGCAGAGGATGTCAGAAAGAATGGGCTGAGGACCTAGGCTCAGCCAACTGGAAGTCCACACCCACAACCCTCCATCTCACTGGAATAATCCACAGAAGATATTCCATCAGCTAATAAATTCTTTACTGATGACTGCAACAAGGTGAGGCTCTTGCTAGCAGCAATGATACCAGAGGTGGTATCTCCAACAGAGGCCCCTTGCCAGTGGCTGGGCTTCCTCTCTCTCATCCTGCCCCCTACAGGACTGGCTTTCCCAGTCAGTTCTGTTGCTTGCAACCAACAACTCTGCAGATCCAGTGGTGAAAGGTGTTTTTTTACCCCAGAATTTTGCAGAGTACTACTTTTTAAAGAAAGTCAGTTCTAATTAGAGCAACCCTCACTCAAGATTAGATAGGGGGTAAGAAGAGGTCACAGAAGCTGTTCAGTATAAGATTGTATTTATATAGGAGGAGAGCGGGGGTGAGAACAAAGACAGGCAGATGCAAGGATGACATGAAACAAATTAAAATGTCTTATGCGATCAGTTAGAATACCTCAGTAAAATTGACACATGATTTTTGTGACTTTTTTCTTTTAAATTTATTTTAACAATTCTTTTGAAGAGAGCTACTGATTAAATATTAATTCTGTTCTTAGTTGAGTGTTCTGATTATGTAGAAATAGTTTCCTACGGACTAGAAAAGTTGAGCATACTTTTCATGGTTCCTTGCATCTCATAAGCTTTCTAAGTGGAAGAAGCCTGATTTTATTATCAGTTAGAAGCTTCAGTTTCAAATAATCATTGTGGTTAAAGCACTGGACCGGAGTCAGAAGTTTTTAGCTGTGAAAACTCAGTTTCACTCCATTCTATTAAGGAATTTGGAACAAATGATCTTAAAAGTTTCCCACAGCCCCAAAATTTTGATTCTACCTTTAACTATTAAGAACTTATTAGGGCATTTTAAACTGGCAGAAAACTTTAGAAAATTGAGTAATGGACAGGAATGTATCTATTATTTAGCTTTAATGTAACAGTTTGCAGTATTTGCTTCTGATTTTTCTTTTAGTTTTTAAAAAATTTCCATTTAACCAAAATTGACTTTTTTTGGTGTACAGTCCTATGAATTAAAACATTTTTATTGTGATAAAACGTACATGAAATTTAGCAACTGAACCATTTTTAAGTGTCCAATTCATGGTGTTAAGTATATACACATTGTTGTACAACCACCACCACTATCCATTTCTAGAACCTTTTCATTTTCCCAAACTAAAACTCCATATCCATTACGCAATGAGTCCCTTCCCTCAGTCCCTGGCAACCATTTTCTTTGTGAAATTTAGTCCTGTGAACTTTGTTTGTTTGTTTTGTTTTATTTGTTGTTTTTGAGATGGAGTCTCGCACTGTTGCCCAGGCTGGAGTGCAGTGGCGCGATCTTGGCTCACTGTAAGCTCCGCCTCCCGGGGTCACGCCATTTTCCTGCCTCAGCCTCCCAAGTAGCTGAGACTACAGGCGCCCGCCACCGAGCCCAGCTAATTTTTTGTATTTTTAGCAGAGGCAGGGTTTAATTGCGTTAGCCAGGATGGTCTTGATCTCCTGACCTCGTGATCCACCCGCCTCGGCCTCCCAAAGTGCTGGGATTACAGGCTTGAGCCATTGAGCCCGGCCAGTTCTGTGAATTTTAATGCACTTGTAGATTTGTGTTACCATCACCACAGCTAGGATACAGAAGAACCCCACCACCCTGGTGCACTATTCCTTTATAGTCCCATCTTCCTCCTGACAACCACTAATCTATTCTTCATCACTATAATTTTGTCTTTTCACAAATGTCATAAATGGAGTAATAAATTATGTGACCTTTACTACCGGTTTCTTACACGCAGCGTGATGCCTTCAGATCCACCCAAGTGGTACAGTGTGGGTATCCACGGTTTGTTCCCATTTACTCCTCCCTGTGCACCTCTCTTCAACCCCACTCCTCTTCCTCCCTTGCCAAAGGGAACCCCTGCCCTGAAGTCAGTGTGTTAGAATCTCATGAATATTTTAATAGTTTTAGCCTCAAATCAATATATGTTTTTTGTTTCCTAATGTTTAAAATGTAAATAAATGACATCATAACATAAAAACCATGCTGTAAAATGTTTCTATAACTCACCATTATGTTTTTGAGGGATATCCACTTTGGTGCCATGTTAATGCTGGGTTACAAATCTTCATCAGTCTATAATATTCTGTTATATGACTACATCATGTATTCATCTGTTTGCCTGTGGAGGAACATGTTTTTCCCTGTCTGGCTCTCTGTCTCATTATCTCACACTGAATAGCAGTACTTGGTTCCCTCCTAAACCCCACCCCCTTCCCCAGGGCCTCCAGTCCCAAAGCAGGCCTTGCTGATGGTCAGAAATACCCACAATGGGGGCAAATCCCAAATCTCATCTTCAAGCTGGCTGCTTGCTTGGCTGAGTACCGGGGCGGAGCCTGTGTCTGGATCCCTGGACTCCTCAGCCCAAGGTGTGAATGAGGTCTCAATCCTGGATGTGTGTTGCAGTCTCCAAAGCAGTCCTTTAAACAGGGAAGAGGGAGAGGAGAGAGCGTAGGAAGGAAGAGAGAGGAGAAGAGGGAGAAGAGAGAGAAGGAGGGAAGGGAATGGGAAACGGGAGGGAAAGGAGAGAGAGAGGGAGAAAGAACTAAAGAAATTAAGTCAGAGTTTCTGGGCAATGGTATTTTTCTAAAAACTTATCAAGTTAAAGTTGCAGCCAGGGTAACAAACCCTTGATTAAAACGAACAAAACAACGTTCCAGGCAACATTTTCTAGCTTTCCAGAAGGTTTGGGAGCCCCAAACCCTGACTCTCCACTCCCTCCATCTCCTACCGCTTTTAGCCCCTGTGGCCCTGTGGCAGCCGCCATCTGAGCCTGCTTTCAGAAACAGGCACCAAAGCCCTCGTCTCAGTCCAGCTCCTGGTGGGCTTTCTTGTCATTTCTAGTACACAGGGATGTTGATCTGGTTTCTGAGTCTCACTACAGTGTATACGTCTCCTCCGTTTGTTCTTTATCTGATCTTTCTATATGCTGGAGCAAAGATGTTACCTGAGAGCGTGAACTTACAGAAATGTTTCCTATCTCACTTTTGAAAGCCACTTTACCCGCTGAATGACTGCTATTGTACCTTCAAAGGAACTTACGCTGCCACCTTATAAATACCTTCTTTTTGTGTTTTGCCTTTTTTAAATGAAAAGTTACTGCTTTTTCCCATTTCGGAAATAATTCATGCTTGCAGTAAAAAGTTCAAACGCTATGGAAATGTATGACTTAGGAAATGAAATAATGTGTTTTGTTATTTTCCCCCTGCAGATGATGACCACAAAAAATCTTGAGCCTATTTTTCCATATGTTTACCATACACATACTAACATTAAAAAAAATAAAAATGAAATTACGTTGGAGAATGGTAGGGCCAATTGATTTCTGCACTTAGTGTATCATGGAAAGTTTTCAGTACTTACTTTACTTATTTCATTATTTTTAATGGACACACGGTGTTCCTTTGTCTGGTTGTACTGCGGTGCATTTACTGAGGGTCATTTGGGAAGTTTTGGTTTTGGCATCATAGATGATGCTGAAATAAACTTTTGTTATGTACATCTGTGTGCATTTATGCAAGGTCAAAAACTGCTTTATCTCTTAGAACAGAAGTGAATGCATTTGCAGGGGGAAGGAGAGAGCGGAGGGAGGTTGGTGCCCTTCTCAGCAGTCAGAAGGCAGTAGAGGCTTGGGGCTACTTTAGACACTCGGCCGTAGGAGAATGTATCTCCCGAGTCTCAAAACTCTCAATGCCACGCACACCATGACAGGTTCCCTTCACTCCACCCTCTCCTGAACCTTCTGGATTGAAGAACAGCAGTCTCCAGAAGGTTAATTTGGAAAGGTTAGGGCAGTTTGGGTTTTTGTTTGTTTGCTTGTTTTATCTCTAGATTGCTTATAAAGTGTAGTATTTTTCAAACTGCAGAGCTCCGATGCATTCATATTATGAAATAAAATTAGAGGGTTACAAACAAGCAATTGAAAAATAGGGGACAGAGCGAGACTCCATTTCACACACACACACACACACAAATAGAATAGTACAGAAAATAAGAGTGCATCACGTGAAGTGTAAGTACTGTTTACTTGAAATTTTATTTCAGGTGTGTGTGTGTACGTGTATGTGTGTGTGTGTCTTAAGTCAGGTTCCCCAGAAGCAGAGCTCAACAAAAGAGTTCTGGGTGTACGTGATCTGGAAAAGTGAGGGGAGCTGGCTGGGGCAGGAGAAGAAGCTGAGCAAGAGTATGTGCTCCCAGCCTGATTTCTGCGGCTTTGATGCTTGAGTTGTTCCACAGACCTGGTGCTGCCTTAGGGAAGGGGTCAGCCTGTGAACCCCCAGGTCCACCATCAGTTGTGGGCTGTGGGCTGATCTGAGGAGTAGGGGTGCATAACCTGGAAAGTCAGCTCCTGTTCTGCAAGGACAGTTCTCCAGAGGATGAGGCCGCTGTGATCTTCACCCACTGGGGATGAGTGCCCCAGTCTGAATGAGGTTGCCAATGGTGTCCTTTACTGGACCTGACAGACAATGTATTCCTTCTTAGTGTGGGTCATGGCAAAAAAATGTTGGAGAAGCACTGGATCTGAAGAACTTAGTCTATCAACCTGTGGTAAAGAAAATGAGGCCTTATCACTATCTTTTCCTGATTTCATTAGACAAAGGCAAGTTCCACATATAATTAGAATTTTGTCCCCATCAGAGAAAAAGTCACCACAATTTCTGAATGAATCCAGAGTGGGAAAGAAATGCAGAAGACGTTTTTAATAGGTTAAGCTTAAGCCTTAAGGTCCAGGATATATCTAAGGAGGCTTAGCGCCTCTCCTGGCTTAGAGCAAACCACCCTGGAGGTGAGGTAGGTGGGCTCTTAGGGGAAGCTTGAAACCCACAAGAAGCATGGCACGTGTTCAGGGAGCATTAATTTTACTCAGCTAAATATTTTAAAACTTGGTGGGTTTTTTTTACGACCATAAATATAAGATGCAACAGAATGTGAAATTCACATGAACTTTTAAGATGAAGAATAAAATTACAAAGAGATTTCAGATTATAGGTTGCCACTTTGGACTATTCTCCTAGGCTCTCAGAGGTTCTTGTTCATTTGCTTCTGCAGTTAGGCAGTCAAGGAGAAAATTAAGAAAAGCAGTAGTTAGAGTCATTATTATTCTCCTTTCAGGAGAGTCCAGTCAACTTGGTAAGCTGGGCTCTGAATCCTCCAGGCTCTGAACAGATGACATTCATCCAATAGGCAGTCTTGATCACCAGTCCTAAAATACCAGAACCATCTGGTCAGTCAAGAGATAGTTATTAAGCACCAATGAGGTGCTAACATTGGGGTTAAAATGATGAAGAAGACAGACCATCCTGCTCTGGTGGGCCATTCTGGTCAGGGGAGACAGGCAAAACCAAATAAACAATGTGGTAGTCATTAGAACTATGCACCAAATCTTTGGGCTTCCTGGGTTGAGTTAACTCATGCTAACTCTGCTGGAATAAGGTCCTTGGGGGTGGACCCTTGACCAGTTCTGGCCAATGAGTGGTGAGTGGTGAGTGGAGGTCCTTGGGGGTGGACCTTTGACCAGTTCTGGCCAATGAGTGGTGAGTGGAAGTGTGGTGCCATTCTGGGCTGAGCATTTCGCGCAATGCTCTCTAAAGCTTTCTTTTCCCTCTGGCACCATGACCAGGGCAGTGCTCCACATGGTCGCTGCCCGTCAGCCTGGTCCCTGAGCCAAGCCTCCCAGTCGGTCCACAAAGCACATGTGGTGTGAAAAAGCTAGAAACTTTTACTATTTAGCCTCCTGAGATTTGAGCATTGTTTATTATTGCACTTTAATGTAAACCACCTTGCCTGATATAAACCAACAAATTAAAACAAGTTCTGATAACTGCCTTGAATAAAATGAAGAGGTTGTTAATAGCACATGACAGAGGGTGGCCTACAGGTCAGGAAATGCTTCTGTGAAGACATGAAATGTAAGTTGGGACCTAATCCATCCAGGTAATGGGTATTTCCACCATGGTTTTGCTGTGTTACCGAGAGGAGTGAAGTAGGCCCTTGAGTCATAGAACCAGGACAGGCAAGAAATAGGAGACATAAACTTGCTCAAGGGTACACAGCTAATTGTTGGCAAAGCTGGTGCTCTAACAGCAGCATCTGGGCTTGGGTCCAGGCCCTTTTCACTCGGGCTGCCCCAAAGGCAAGTGAGGTGTCTAGGGTGCAACACTGAAGGAGACATGCTCTCTGGGCCTACCATGCATTTGCATGACCTGAGAGTCAGTGCCTCCCTAAATGTGTCCTGGAGACTCATTCTTAAACAGGCACTCATCCTCAGGGTCACACAAGGGTGAGGAGGACACTGAAAGGTTACCTTCTTAAATATTTGTACCCTAAGCACCCTGCTGGCCTCACCCTAGTCCCAGCTCTGTCCACACCATTGTTCTTAGTGAAAATAACAAACAAGCACACAACATTCAGGTGACTGTGGCTGTGTCCTTGGCATTCTGGGTGTGTCTGCTGATCTGATCTGAAAATAGCACTACCCTCATTGAGATCCTATGACAGACAGCACAGCACTTCGAGACAGGAAAGTGCAGTTTTTGATCTGCCAAAAATTGGCTTTCTAAAGCCATTGGTGGGCAACCAAGTAAGGAGACGAGGGAGTGAGTTTCAGGAGTTTTAGGAAGATGGGGACTGGCCTGTGCCCATCTTTCCCCTTGGCAGGGTAAGAGCCTTTCATCTCCTCTGAAAAGGGTAGTTTCAGTTGCAGAGAAGGAATTTAATGAAATGCATTCCCACAAGGTGTCAATGACTAACAGTACCCTGTTTCCTGGAAGCCGGTTTGGTAAACAATAGGAGAAGCTAGCAGATGATCTTTGTAGAGCAGTTCCTGTATGTAGACACTGGGCTGGTGCTTCATAAGCATTTAATCTCATTTATGCCCTTTGGCATGATGAGGTTGGTGATTGGTTTTATTATCACCACTGTATTAGTCCATTTTCAAGCTGCTGTAAAGACATACCCGAGATTGGGAAGAAGGAGGTTTAACTGGACTTACAGATCCACATGGCTGGGGAGGCCTCAGAATCATGGTGGGAGGTGAAAGGTGCTTCTCTCATGGTGGTGGCAAGAGAAAAATGAAGAGGAAGCAAAAGCGGAAACCCCTGGTAAACCCATCAGATCTCGTGAGACTTATTCACTATTACGAGAATACGAGCATGGGAAAGACCGGCCCCCGTGATTCCATTACCTCCCCCTGGGTCCCTCCCACAACATGTGGGAATTCTGGGAGATACAATTCAAGTTGAGATTTGAATGGGGACACAGCCAAAACATGCTACCCCCTGTACAGAGGAAGAACCTATCTCTCTGGGTCTAAATAACTCACCCTTTGAACGTTTGTGTCTAACTGTTACTCACTTGAGGACAGTGGGCACAGAAAGGGTGAAAACACCTGACTGGTGAACAGAAGTGCTAACCTGGAGGAGAGGAAAGAGAACAGAAGACAAACAAAGCCGCCTACTTTACAAGGTTGTCAACCCAGGTTAACTTTACCCTGACTGGGATAAAATTTACCAACGCCACCACCTCCTGGACCATGGTTCTTAAGAATTTTCTGCTAAGCTTGGTGAATAAGTGGGTGCGTTTTCAACAAAAACCAATGTTTGTATAAACTTTCAGAGGCATGGGAAGCCTCCATTTTGTCACAATCTTATTTCATTCCGTTTTACCAAGGTAGACCTTATAAATCATGGAACCCACCCATTGTAAATGGATGATTTGGGGTAAATTTATACAACTGTACAGCCATCACCACTGCATCACTCCAAAAATTCCCCATGATGCCTGATACTCCCTTTCCTACCTGCCCCTCCTCTACCCCTCCCCACCTCCACTTCAGCCAATTTCTGCTTTCTGTATCTATAGTTTTGCTGTTAGTAGACTTTTCTTATAATGGAATCACACATATAGACTTTTATGTTTGGTTCCCTCACACAGCGTAATGTTTCTGAGTTTTGACCATGTTGTTGCTGAGTACTGTTCCATTGTGTGGATACACCACAAGCTATGGTTTGAATGTTTGTTGTCTCCTTTGAAATTCATGTTGAAACTTGATGCCCCATGCAACAGTATTAAGAAATTAAGCCTTCAGGAGGTGATTAAGCCATAAGGGCAGAGACCTCATGGTTGGGATTAGTACCTTATAAAAGGGCTAGAAGGAACTAGGTAGGAATCTTTTGTTTTTCTTTTTTTTTTGTTCCTTCCACCGTGTGAAGACACAGCATTACTGCCATCCAGAAGTCACAATGACAAGGTGCCAGCTTAAAAGTAGAGATTGGGCCCCCATCAGACACCAAATACTAGCATCTTGGTCTTGGACTTCTAGACTCCAGAACTGTGAGAAATAAATTTCTGTTGTTTATACATTAGTCAGTGTCAGGTATTTTGTTATAGAAGCACAAATGGACTAAAACACCACATTTTTAAATCCATTCACTACTTGATGAACATTTGGATTGCTTCCAGAGTTGAACTATTACGCCTAATGCTGCTATGAACATTCATGTACAAATCATGTACAAATAAAATCATGTTTTTATTTCTCTTGCGTACATACCTAGGAATGGAATTGTAGGTTGTATGGCGGATGTATATTTAACTTTTAAAGAAACTGTCACACTTTTCAAAAGACACTGCAACCATTTCACATTCCCACAGTGTGTATGAACATTCCAGTTTTTCCATATCCTTGCAAACACTTGGTACCATCGGACTTCTTTGTTATAGACATTTAGCGGATGGTATCTCACTGTGGTTTTAATTTGCACTTCCCTACAGTCTAATGGTGTTGAACATCTTTTCACATTTTTGTTAGCCATTGATACATCTTTGGTGAAATATTTATTCAAATCTTGACTCATTATTAAATGCTAAGATTCTTTTTTGTTTGTTTGTTTTTGAGACAGAGTCTTGCTTTGTCTCCTAGACTGGAGTGCAGTGACATGATTTTGGCTCACTGCAACCTTGGCATCTCAGGTTCAAGCAATTCTCGTGCCTCAGATTCCCAAGTAGCTAGGATTACAGGTGTGCACTATCATGCCTGGCTAATTTTTTTATTTTTGGTAGAGATGGGGTTTTGCCATGTTGGCCAGGCTGGTCTCAAACTCCTGAGCTTAAGCGATGTGCCCGCCTCAGCCTCCCAAAGTGCTGGGATTACAGGTGTGAGCCACAGCATCCAGCCCAATTTTTTTTTTTTTTGAAATGGAGTCTTGCTCTGCTGCCCAGGCTGGAGTGCAGTAGCACAATCTCGGCACACTGCAAGCTCCGCCTCCCGGGTTCATGCCATTGTCCTGCCTCAGCCTCCCGTGTAGCTAGGACTACAGGTGCTCACCACCACGCCCAGCTAATTTTTGTATTTTTAGTAGAGAGGGGGTTTCACCATGTTAGCCAGGATGATCTTGATCTCCTGACCTCGTGATTCGCCCGCCTTGGCCTCCCAAAGTGCTGGGATTACAGGCGTGAGCCACCACGCCCAGTCAGTTTTAAGAATTCTTTATATGTTTTGAATATAAGCCTTTATCAGATATATAAAATGTTTTTTTCCCAGTCATTGGCTTATATTTAAATTTCTTTTGAAATTAAAATGAATTGAAGGCAGAAGTTGTTTAATTTTGATGAAGTCCTGTTTATCACTTTTTTCTTTTACAGATCATGCTTTGTTGTCATATCTAAGAAATCTCCATCTAAGCCAAGGTTATAAAGATTTTCTCCTATGTTTTCTTCTTGAAGTTTTGGATTTCAGCTCTTAAATTTCGTTCTAGGATTATTTTGAGTTAATTTTGTGCAGCCATATCTTTTGAACCTGCCTCTTGACAGATGAGGAAACTGACACAAAGGGGCTTGGCTCTGATTCTTTTTTTTTTTTTTCCTAAGAGACAGAGTCTTGCTCTGTTGCTTGTGCTGGAGTGCAGTGGCATGATCACTATTCACTGGAGCCTCAACCTTCTGGGCTCAAGGGATCCTTCTGCCGCAGCCTCCTGAGTAGCTGGAACTACAGGCATGTGCCACCATACCTGTCTAATGAAAAAACTTTTTAAAATAGAGATGAAGTCTCACTGTGTTACCCAGGCTGGTCTCGAACTCCTGGCCTCAAGCAATCCTCCCTCCTTGGTCTCTCAAAGTGCTGATTACAAGCATGAGCCACTATACCCAGTCTCTCAGGTTCTTAAGCAAACTAGTGGTAGAACTAAAACAGGTGATTGTTAGGGTCCCTCTCACACAATGTTTGCTCCTATGGAGTTTATTCTAGTCTACATCTTCCGCCTTTAGGGCTGCATGATTGTTGTCTCTCACCTCCCCTGTGAAAAAGCCCTGTCTAGTGTTTAAGCCAGATTCTTCTTGTCAGCGCAGGTCCACTGTGTCTGCTCCTTGACTCAGTGGAAGCAGTTGCTCAGCACCAGCCTCCATACACTTGGAAGCAGCTGAGCCCATGTCATCCCCGTTTCTAAATAGCTTTGGCTCCTTTTCCGCCTGGGGGCTGTCTCTGTCCCTTTCAATGCTTGTACTGCTTCCTGACACTAATGTGCTGTACATGGCGGGTGCCACTTGGTGTTTGAACATTATAGCTTTGAAAGCAGGGGACGCCTGGGAACATATCATTGGATGGATTTCCCAGAGGATGTCAGAGGGAAAACCATTGCTGACTTCCATTCCAATTTGTCAAGCAAGACAGCTGGAATTGTTAGGCCTTTTGTGTCCCAGGAGTCTCTTGGGGAGTGGGCCAGGGCAGAGAGGACCTGTGAGAAAAGGATAGGCAGGAGAACCCCCAAAAAATCATACTTGTCACTCACTTATACACGCACAGAGCTGATGCTTTATCCTCTCATTGTACTTTTGGCCCAACTGTAATATCTGTTCTTTTTGCCAGGTCCTGAAAAGATTGCATCAGCCCTTTAGCAATTATCTGCCTCTTGATGAAGCATCAGAGCAGGTGTGCATACACCTGCCAGCACAGAAAAACCTTAACTAAAGTTGAATACAAAAAGAAAGAGTCAAAGTAAGATCTATAGCCTAATATGAATAATAGGAATAAAGACACAATGTCTTTTACATAACAGCACTATGTATTTTACAAGCGAACGTACTTGTACTCAGGTCATAGATCAGCCACAGAACAGGTGTCTTGTGGAAGGTAAGAAATTGGACTGGGGGCTCTGTATTAGTTTTCTGTGGCTGCTGTAACCAAATTACTAACAACAGGATTGCTTCAAAGGACACATTTATTTTTTCACTGTTTTGAAGGCCAGAACTTTGAAATGTGTTTCACTAGGCTGCAATCAAGTGTTGGCAGGGCCAGCTCCCTCTGGAGGTCCAAGGATAGAATCCATTCCTTGAATCTTCCAGCTTCTAGAGGCTGCCAGCATTCCTTATCTTGTGGGCCACGTCACTCCAGCCTTCAAGGCCAGCATCTTCAAATCTCTTTCTGCTCTGTCTTCACATGGCCTTCTCTATGTGTGTCAGATATCTCTCTGCCTCCAAAATCTCATTGAACATGTTAAGAATCACCCGGATATAAAATTCTAGGTTGGCAACCATCTTCCCTTAGAATTTTGAAGGCATGACTCTGTGTTCTAGCTATAAGTGTTTCTTTGAGAAACCCAATGACATTCTGATTTTGAATCTTTTGTATAAACATTCTGCCCCCACCCTCAGAAGTGTGTAAAATTTCTCTGTCCCTTTTGCCCTAAACTTTCAGATGATATGCCTTTACTTCCGGTCTTTTTTCACCCATTTTGCTGATACTTGATGAGTACACTCAACTCATGCCCTTCCCTTCTAGGAAATTCTCTAGAAATTCTTATTTAATGGTGCTCTCCCTCCCTCTTTTTTTTATGTTTCTCTATCTTGGACTTCTAGACTGATGGTTTAGATTTCATATTTTTCTCCTATATTTTTTATCACTTCGTCTTTTTACTTTATTATTTCTTCAGCTTTATTTTCTAATCCTTCTATTGGGTTTATAATTTCTGGTATCATTTTTTAACTTAAAAAATTTTGTTTTGTTCTTTGACATTCCTTTGATAGAGCATCCTGTTCCTGTTTCACAAATGCAGTATGTTATCTCCCTGAGGCTACTCTGACAACTTTAGTTGTTGAAGTTTTCTTCTCTCTGCGTAGTCTCTTTCCTCCAAGTTGTTTTTCAATAATTTTGGGGGGACCTGTCTCAGAGGGAGAGTTTCCTCAAACGTGTGATGGTTCTTGTCCCACTTTCAGAGTGGGACATTGAAAAGCTGGTCAGATTTAAGTCTCTAGATTAGATGTTTCCGATCCCCTGCCTGGAAAAAATAGACCTCAACACTGGGTGTGGGAGCTGAGGAGAGGAAGAGAGCTGGAATCTGACATTCACAGTGTCAATGTCCACTGATTCCTATGTTTTGGTTCTATCCCCCGTCTTCAGCAATGCCTGGTGTTCTTCCATGTGGAGATTGTAAGTTACATCCTTTATGGGCAAAAACCACTGGTCTTTTGCTGGGGAGCAGCAGTCATCTGGCTGGTCAGTGAGAGATATAGAATGTGGGGCTGTAACTGCTCTTTGAAAAGACTTAAACAATCCCGTTTATAGCCTCCTGGTTACCCCAACCTCTAGATCTATCTGGTGCCACTAATTTCTGAACCTTTTGGGGGGTTTTGCAGAACAGATTGGGCTGCTACTTGTCTTCACACTGATGGCTTAGGATTTAGCTTGTATGAGGACAGCTAGGTGAGGTACCACCTGACCATTTGCCTTCTCACGTCAACACACCTGCTGCTCTTTTCTCCTCTCCTCTGTCCTTTGTCCTTGTGAGTTCATGCCTCCTTTTGCCCACCCTTGAGCATCTTTTCAGTGGAGTTTAAGTAGGAAAGGCCACTGTGTTCAATCAGAGTGTGTGTGTATTCGTTTTCTGTTGCTGTCATAACAAATTTCCACAAATTTGGTGCCTTAATGCAAATTTATTATTTTACAGTTCTGAAGTAGAAGTCCAACATGGGTCACACTGTTGGACCCAAGACTTTGGCAGGGCTGTGCTCCTTTCTGCATGAGACTATGTCCTTCCCTTTCCCAAATTCTTGAAGCTGCCTGCATGCCTTGACTTGTGGCCCCTTTCTGGATCTTCAGAGTCAGGGACAAGTCCTTCTCACATGGCGTCACTCTGACCTCTTCTGCCTCTTTTAAGGATGCCTGTGATTACATGGGGCCTGCTAAATATTCCAGGGTAAGCTTCCTATCTGGAAGTCAGCTGATTAGCAATCCTCTGTGCAACCTTAATACCCTTTTGCTATGTTAGGAAACATGCTTACAGGTTCCAGGGATTAGGACATGGACATCTTTGGAAGGCCATTATTCTGCCTAAGACAGCATCATGAACTAGAACTGAGAAATTTGAAATTCAGTTATCAAAATTACCAGGATGAGTTTATTTGCCTTCATCTTCTATCATGACTTAAAAGAATTCTAGGTTCCAAAGAAACTTCAATCCTTGATACAATCCACACTTTGTAAATTTTGTATTTGGGCTTCTAAAGATAAAATGGAAAATGAATTGTACTTGCTTTGAAGTCATTTCATTCCTAAAACAAAGTAGTAGGACATATTTTGTTTGAAGAACTCAAAGTAATTGTAGTGGGTTGAATAGTGTCATTCTCCAGAAAGATATGTTCAAACTCCAAACCCCTGATTCCTGTGAATGTGACCTTTATTGGAAATAGGGTTTTTGTAGTTATGATTAAGTTAAGGATCTCAAATGAGATCATCCTGGATTTAGGGTGGCCCTTAAATCCAATGACTGGTGTCCTTGTAAAAGAAAGGAGAAGGAGATTTAAGACACATAGAACAGAGAGAAAGGCCATGTGAAAACTGAGGCAGAGACAACTCGTGCAGCCCCAAGCCAAGGAATGTCACAGATTACCAGCAGCCACCTGAAGCTAAGACACAGAAAATGTTCTCCCTCAGAGCCTCTGGAAGGAACTGCCCCTGCTGACACCTTCATTTTGAACATCTAGCTTTCAACAATTGTGGGAGAATAAATTTCCCCTTTTTTTTTTTCAGCTGCCCAGTTTGTGATAATTTGTTGCAGTAGCCCTAGGAAACAAATGCGGCAATCTTTTAGCCAATTTCTCCTCCATGTGATAAATACGCAGGTCCTATTGACTTCATTTTGCTCAGAGAGGCTGTTTGTTCACTGTTACAGCTGCCCATGTGACATTTAGAATATCTAGAAGCCATGTCCGTAGAGGCAAAATAAAATGGAAATTTGAGATCATCTGTTGGTTTCTACAGGAAAGAAAAGCTAACATTTACTGAGCTGGCTCTGTGTTAAATGTTTATGGTCATTATTTTGTGTAATTCTCATAATGTCTTTATGAGGAAGGTACTATGATAATCTCTATTTCATAGGCTTGGAAATTGCAACAGAGAGAGGTTAAACAACAGAGCAAAGATTCTAACGAAGCTCTTTCAAAACCCTAAGTGTTTATGCTTGAAGATCCAAACTACAAGTCGAAACTGATCAAATCTTCTAAGTAATTGTTCAAATTTCCCCTTTCCATTGTCTATGTAGAAAAAACTAGAAAGTTCAAGGGTTTCTGTGGACAATTATTAAAGTTAAAAAAAGTGATGAGTTGAATAAATCCAGACTATTTCTTCATATTCATATCATACCCAAAGGCTTTCTCCTGGGAGAAGCTGCTGAAGAATCAAGTCATTAAAAACTATGTCAGAAGCTGCTGCGTGGATCTCACTGATACTCATTTGATTACAAAAATATTATCTTTCCCCGCAGCTATGCTTTTGTCAGGGGTATGGAAAGATAACTGAACTGGCGGGCCAAAGGCTCAGAGAATTCATTACCAAGATAAATAGAAAAAAAGGAAATTCAAGAGGCTCTTAGGAGACTTATAGGGATTGCTAGGGCAATTATTCTTCTTGGTGTCTCCAGCACATCTTGGTTCTGTTCAGAAAAATGAAGACAGTTTGATAAGCCCGCTGCTTAGGAGGCTATCTAGTGGGTTGTTTTCATGGATAACATCTTGAGTATCTTTCCTACTACTTTTTTTTTACAGGCTGGTTTTAAACAAACTCAAAGCCAAAGCCAATGGGTGGCTATAACCCAGATTCCAGGGTCACTGCTATGTTACCAGTCTGGGTAAAAATAAGCTCTTGTCTCTTTATCTGTCACCATTGAGATAGTATCATTTTTTTTTTCACTCCTAGAGCCCCACATTCTGGTGATAACTCTCAGGGCTTACTCAGTCCAAGCCAGTAATCCTTGTTATAATCTCTTTGTGAAGAGAAAAGAACACATTTGGATCCTTCCATCTTGTCCATTTTTATCACCTGCTGTTCTTGGCAAAACCCAGGGCAATGGGCTGCTCTAGAGGTGCCCTTGACTTACTTGGTCACTGGAGGGTGGGGAGCTCAGAGCTGATGGCGAGGTCACTTCCCCCTCTACGTTGATGTCACCATCCCAGCTAGGGTACAAGTACGTGTAGAGGGGACAGTGCTGATGGAGCAGGGTGGATAAAGCGCAGGAGTCCTGGTGTGCCCTTGCTCAGGCCTGTCTCCAGAGACCTGTGGCTCCTTTCCTCCAGTCTCCGTAGCCTTACCCCAACTCCTCCATCCCCTGGAAATTCTTTCTCTTCCCTCGTCAAGGACTGCCCCTGGGCTGGGCTTCTGGGCTGATACCAGTACTCCTCCCAGGGTATTGGCTGGTTAGACCGATCCACCAGGGATAGGATCTGTGCTGTCGGCAGGGCGGTGGTAGAAGATAAAATTGGATGGGCAGGGTGCAGCCAGATGGTGGCAGACCTGGGATGCTTGGCCAAGGCTTCTGGGAAGGTTTAGAGCTGGACGTGACCTGCCCTGCAATCCCAGCTCTATTTCCAGCCACTGCAGCCTGTGTCTCAAAGGTCTGATTTTCTTGGAGAGCATCCCTGGATAACCAGGCAAATGTGCCCACCCCTTCCAACTCATCACTGAGTGCTTTTCTTGGGGGTCTCTTCCTCCATCACTTATTCTCTTTATTTCAAATTCTGTGCGTGAGCTGGAGAATTGGGATTGATGGACTCCTTAATTAACGTTTGGGACTCTCTCCCTACCTACTGCAACTGCTGACTAGAAATCTTCACCTCTCTTCTGTTCTTCCTGCATCTACAGCTCCAACGAGGCTGTGGGTGAGGTAAAGGTGGTGTTTGGAAGGAATGCTGCTTCATAGATCTCCTTTCCTTTAAAGCAAGTTTGTCCAACCTGTGGCACAT
The DNA here is from genome assembly GCF_008728515.1 of Papio anubis. Classification (NCBI taxonomy): domain Eukaryota; kingdom Metazoa; phylum Chordata; class Mammalia; order Primates; family Cercopithecidae; genus Papio; species Papio anubis. Next base: position 130,416,229 of record NC_044982.1, read on the forward strand.
GGGCCGCAGGTGCCCCAACACAAATCCATAAGCTTTTTAAAAACATTATGAGAAACTGGGTGCGGTGGCTCAAGCCTGTAATCCCAGCACTTTGGGAGGGCAAGACAGGCGGATCACGAGGTCAGGAGATCGAGACCATCCTGGCTAACACGGTGAAACCCCGTCTCTACTAAAAAATACAAAAAAACTAGCCGGGCGAGGTGGCGGGCGCCTGTAGTCCCAGCTACTCGAGAGGCTGAGGCAGGAGAATGGCGTAAACCTGGGAGGCAGAGGTTGCAGTGAGCTGAGATCCGGCCACTGCATTCCAGCCTGGGTGACAGAGTGAGACTCCGTCTCAAAAATAAAAATAAAAATAAATTAGGAGATTATTTTTGTGTGTTTTTTTTATTTTTTATTTTTAGCTCATCAGCTATTGTTAGTATTAGTGTATTTTACGTGTGGTCCAAGACAATTCTTCTTCCATTGTGGCCCAAGGAAGCCAAAAGTTTTGACACTTCTGCTTTAAAGCTTTGCGAGGGCAGAGTGTGGTGTGAGATACTCGGCAGATTGGGGGCAGAGCTCCGAGGTCTGGGGCTGGGTTCTGCTGGCCCACCTGGCACTTTCCTCACCAGGACTTGGTGTTCCCATCTGTAATATAAAGGGGCTCCCCAAAGGCACATCCGGCTCTAACATTCTGTGACTCTGGGTTTTGTAACCCTATTTACTCATTTTCTGTTATTTCCTGAAAACGTGGTGTCCCACTTGCAGTTATCTCTCCTTTCCATACACTGACAGTACAGAATGGCATTTTAATCATCTTGGCATTGACATGTTTTAGAGCATTTTTTTTTTTAATCCCAGTGAATCTTCTCAGTGATACACAGAGGCATAAGCTGGGTGGAATGTCTAATGTTTAATGTGGCACTTCCCTTCCCCTTTCTTCCCCACTCTCTATCATTCGTGTGCCTATGTGTTTATACAGGTCCCAGGCACATTTGTTTGCTTGAAGCTCAAGGGATGCAGGGATACAGCCCTTCTGAGTTTGCTGGATGCTTGTGGACCCGGGCTGCAACTCTGCTTGCTGCTTCAGAGGAGAGGGCAGGGGAAGGGGCCCCTGCCCAGATCTCAGCAGCCTTGCTTTTCTTTGAGTCTGAGATCTCTTGGGAGCTGCCTCTACCACTTACTGGCTCACTTACTAGGTGACCTTGGGTGAGCTACCCGACTTTACTGTGCCTCCATTTCCTCTATCTCATGGACTGTTGAGACTTCCTGCTTCCATATAATCTGCAGTTCTTGTCCAAAATTCAGATTCCTGGCCCCAGCTCAAACTTACTGAATCAGCATCTCTGGATTGAGATCCAGAATCTGTACTAAAAAAAGAATAGGTTTTTGGGGAACAGGTGGTGTTTGGTTACATAGATAAGTTCTTTAGCAGTAATTTCTGAGATTTTGGTGCACCCATCACCTAAGCAGTGTACACTGCACCCAATGTGTAGTGTTTTATCCCTCACCCCCTCCCTACCTTCCCCCAAGTTTCCAGGTCCATTATATCATTCTTATGGCTTTGCATCCTCATAGCTTAGCTCCCGCTTATAAGTGAGAACATACAGTGTTTTGATTTTCCATTCCTGAGTTGCTTGACTTAGAATAGTGGCCTCCAATTCCATCCAAGTTGCTGTGAACACCATTTGGAGGTGAAAGACCTCTACAAGGAAAACTACAAAACACTGCTGAAAGAAATCGTAGATAACACAAACAAATGGAAACATATCCCATGCTCATGGATAGGTAGAATCAATATTGTAAAAATAAGCACACTGCCAAAAGCAGTCTACAAATTCAATGCAATTTCCATCAAAATACCACCATCATTCTTCACAGAACTAGAAAAAACAATCCTAAAATTCATATGGAACCAAAAAAGAGCTTACATAGCCAAAGCAAGAGTACAGAAAAAGAACAAATCTGGAGGTATCACATTACCTTACTTCAAACTATACTGCAAGGCTATAGTCACCCAAACAGCATGGTACTGGCATAAAAATAGGCACATAGACCAATGGAACAGGATAGAGAATCCAGAAATAAAGCCAAATACTTATAGCCAACTGATCTGCAGCAAAGCAAACAAAAACATAAGGTGAGGGAAGGGCACCCTATTCAACAAACAGCGCTGAAATCATTGGCAAACCACATGTAGAAAAACAAAACTGGATCCTTGTCTCTCACTTTGGACAAAAATCAGCCCAAAGTGGGTCAGAATCTGTACTTTTAACAGCTCTTCTAAGCCACAATTCTGTATACTACAGTTTGAGAACCTATTTGTTAAACATATGATGCTTCCCAGCTCACACAGTGTTTTAACCTGTGTTGACTGCATTTAAACATCACCATGGCTCTGAGAGGCAAACACAGCATTCTCTCTTTCCTTTTATATACAGGAAACTGCTGCTGAAGGGCAAAACACCTTCTCCACAGTCATCAAAGGCTCCCAAACTCCAGCACCCACCATCCCTTTCCATTTTCTCTTCTGTTGCTGAATCTTCTTACAGAAAAGAATGCTAATATGCAGCCTGTCACAGAATTCAGCTTGACTTCCTTTCATTTCTTCTTTCTATTTAGTGGGTGAGTTTTCTTTCTCCTGGTTGGCAGATAGCCATCGTCTCTCTTTATAAATGTTTTTATCTGCTGCCGCTTTTATCTTATCAGACCCACAGTACATCTTCGTCTTTCTGCTCCTAAAGATAATTCCTGCTTTGCTGTACGTCATCAGTGTCATCTCAGTCAAAGCTCAAAATAACAAATAGATTTGTTTCCAGTGTGGAAAGAATCTGGGTGAGCCCTGCTTAGAGAGAGCAAGGTTTCTGTGCGTTCACCCTTCTGCACCCTGCCATGCCCTTTAAGGAACTTGGTCACACCTTTGAGAGATTCAGAGAACCCATGTCCCTGATATCTTAGAAGGAATGATGTTTGTGCCTCAGTGACCTGCACACGTGAGAGCAAATTGGGAGAAAGTAGGGTACGGCTGTCTGGACAGTTGGGAGTGATCTCTCATGAACACCTATAGTTGACTGGCAAGAAACATGCTGAGTTTAGGGTGAGTTATAGTCACCCTATCTGCAAACCGAACGGTCCCAAAAGAAAGTGAACTGGCTCTTCTGAGAAGAAACATGTACTGTTTGTATTATTTATTTATTTATTTATTTTGAGACGGTGTCTTGCTCTGTCGCCCAGGCTGGAGTTCAGTGGCGCTATCTCAGCTCACTACAACTTCTGCCTCCCGGGTTCAAGCGATTCTCCTGCCTCAGTCTCCTGAGTGGCTGGGACTACAGGCACCCGCCACCACACCCAGATAATTTTTGTATTTTTTAGTAGAGATGGGGTTTTACCATGTTGGCCAGGCTGGTGTTGATTGAACTCCAGACCTCAAATGATCTGCCTGCGTTGGCCTCCCAAAGTGCTAGGATTATAGGTGTGAGCCACTGCACTCAGCCTGTATTTTTTATTTTCTGTATATTATGATGTTTTGACATCTTAAAAAGCCTTTCTAGCTAGGGAGACACGACCCCTCTCAGGGCTAGCCAATTCTTAGAGACTGTGAAGGGACCAGTGCAGACTACACCTTTGATATGCAGAGCTCACCAGCTGAGTCTGGCCCAGACACCCAGAGGCAACATTCCTCTGATTTAATCACACCGGGGCTAGACACCGGGCAACCAGGGACCATTCTTAGAGAGTAGAGCCTGCCGAAATTATTCAAACTAGCCAGTCCAAGGGTTCACCGTCCCCTGCCTTGCCTTTCCCTCAGAAGCCCCAATAAAAGCATGATTGGCAGCCCCTCTCCCCGGCTCTGGTGTCTTTCCCCTGTGGCCCTAGGTGCAATGCCTCTTGTCTCTAGGACCTGCGAGCATAACAATATTGTTTTTCCCTGAGTCTTTCCTGTGTCGCCTCTTGTGGCCACAGCTGGCTGACCATCACATTAAAAGATTACAAAACAAGATGCGTGGTCCCCCACTCGGCCCCCGCCTTGGGGCACTTGGTAGTTTGCAAGAGACGTCAGGTTTGCCTGCTGGAAACCATGTGAGTGGAGCCTTAGTGGCCGGGGCTAAGGATGCAAAGGTACTTCTTACATGCCCTGTGACATTGCAGAACAATCGCCATGGGACAGTGAGAGATGGCAGGAGGCATTGCAGCGGGGGTGTCGGGGTGAGAAGTCAAGAGGCTTCTCTACCTATTATTAGCTGATTACACAATGGATTGCTGTTTATCTTTTCTTTTAATAAAACTTGCTATGGTACACAGTGGCCAGCACATACTTGCATGCCGGGGCCTGGTTTCCAGGCCTGGCTGCCCTCCAGGGTGTGAGAACTCCATCGTGTGCTGCTTTGTGGAGAGAGTTAAGTCAGGGCTCCATATCATAGCAACTCAAATGTAAGTTTTCCCAAACGGCAGTGGGCTCCTCTAAGGATTTCATCATAGATGAGGGTTTCTCAACCTTGGCACTATTGACATTTTGGGCTGAGTAGTTCTTTGTTGTAGGGGGTGTCCTGTGTGCTGTAGGATGGTTAGTAGCTTCCCTGGCCTCTGTCCATTGGATGCCAGTAGCACTTGCACCTTCTCCACCCTGACTTTCAGGAGTGGTGACCAAATATCTCCAAATGTTGTCAAAGTTGCCCTGATTGAGAACCACTGACATAGATGAGCAAGAATAATATGTTAATTTCCAGATGCTCTGGGGCTCAGACTCCTTATGAAAATACACAACCTTGTCTTGAGGGTCCATGGCCAGAGCTACCCCGAGATGCCCAAGTTAGCAGAACCTCTTCCTCATTCATTGAGGTCTCAGTGCCCCTGGGATGGCCAGACAGGGCTTCACCAGAATTATCCCTGTCACCTACAGCCTGACCTCATTCTGTCCCTCAGGCTGCAACCCCCCCTCTAAGGCCTCCTTCACCAGCTCTTCCTTCTGGAATCACTCCAGGTGCTACCCACTGTGTAGCCTAATGCCCTGCCTCTGCTGGGCTATCTTCTAGAACAGGTCCTTACATGGATTACTCCTGGGGTCTCTCAGCTGCTGTTCCTTCATGGTGCCCTCCTTGGCCTAGAAATCACCCCTTTGAGCTCCTCCAGAGCCCGAAGACCTGCCCAGCCTGCAAGCTTCCTTGTCACACTCCTCCAGGGTGTGTCTCATTGCTGGTGAGCAGCCGGCCCGTGTGCGGCACTCTGTCCCCACCACGTGTGGAGCATCCTTGGCCTGATATGTGTGACCACCCTATGGATCCAAACTTACCCTAGCAATTAGATCATTGAGCTGCTCATTAGAAATCCAGATTCTGGGTCGTACCCCAGGATGGCATGGGGACTGGGGATCTGCTTTTCCACAAGCATCGCAGGTGACAGGGGACCACTGAGGTCAAAAGAGACCTAGAGGCTGAACATGCTCCCAGTACCTGGGCCTCCATTTCTTCACCAAGGCCTTCCTTTTTGACTCTGCACTTGTTGGTGTAAGTTCTAGTCCTGTGTTTCATTATCCTTGTCCTTACATTTATTTTTGAGTTGACAAATCCTGGAGAAATCTGAAATCAAGTAGTAGACGTCAAAGTAGGTTGGACCATGGGGTCGGGGGTGGCAGGGGAGGGCCCAGGGTTTTAAGTCAGAGCTGCGCCTCTAGTTCTGCCTCAACATCTGCAGATCGCTTCCCGTCTAGCACCTTCCCCCTGTAATTGGTTAAATGGGGTTAGACAGAAAGCAGGCTGCAAGAGCTTTTTAAAGTAATGGAATTCTATCCCCTTCAAATGGAAGCTTATTTGAAACTCGAATATAAAAAGCAGTGAAAGCTCTGCTTGAAGCGGAGAAAGCCCTCAAAATCCTACATCCTCAGCCTTCTCTGTGTCCCCTCCTGAGCCTGAGGCTCCACTCGAGGAACCTGGGGGTCTGCAAATGCAAGGAGAGTCCGGCAGGCCTAGTCTCCCTGCCATGATGTTTGTGACTGGCATGCCCAATGCCTGGCCTCTGCACACGAGCAACCACAGCTTCCTTTCCCACTTTAGAGTCTTTTCAATGGGAGTGCTCTTCCCACCCCTGGGTACAGAACTCCAGCAGGCCCCCACTTGGCCAGTTCACACTCCGCGTGGTCACTTTATCACAAAACACAGCCTCAGTTCAACGTGTCCATTCTAAGAGATTAACCAAAATCTGGAACTTAACTTTATAGCAAATCTTTGCCACCTTTTTTACTGCCACCTCTCGTTCCAGGGTCAGAGAGGAGGGAGAAAGCTGTGCTCAACAAGGTGCTGGCAGTGTCAGGAGTTGGCCTCATGCCCTCTGGATTAAGAGATATCGAATGCTGTTTTGTCAAGAGCTGCTTTCTTGGGCCCCTCCAAGGTTCTCCTTGTTGGACTCTCCTGCAGATCCTTTGTCCTGGTAGGTGTACCTCCATCCCAAGTGACTGCTGGTCACTGCTTCCCCCTACTAAGGTCAAAAGAAACCTAGAGGCTGAACATACTTCCAAGCACCTGGGCCTCCGTGTCTTCACCAAGGCCTTCCTTTTTGACCCTGCACTTGCTGATGTAAGTTCTAGTCCTGCGTTTCATTCTTCTTGTCCTTATGTTTATTTTTGAGTTGATGAATCCTGGGGAAATCTGGAATGAGGTAGCAGCAGGCCTGAGCTCACCTCTGGCTTTTTGCTCCTGAGTGGCTCTGCCCCTTTCAGTTGTCCTTGCTGACCTTCCCAGGCAGCCCTTGCTCACTGTCCCCAAACTCTGGGAGTGAGTGGAACGCAGTGCAGCCACCTTGATTCTGCTGCTGCTTTCTGAGGCATGAGTTAGATGGCAGCCCCTGATATCTCAGCCACAGGGAGCACATAGCAAAGCTCCCTGGGAGATCCCGTGGTGGCCCAGCATGAGATGCGAAGTAAAGGAGGAGATGGGGGCACATAGCTCAGTGCATCTCCCTCCATGGACATCTCTTTACAAGTCTCTCTTTGCTTCACACTCTGACCTCTTGATCTGGCCAAGCATCAGTCAGGGTCCAGCCAGGAAGTCAGAGCCTCTATGAGCTTCATAGAAAAAGGAACATATTCTATGAATTAGACTGTCCACGATGGTGGGAGGTGTTGGGAAAATAAGGGTTTAAACAGAGGAGTTAGAGGGTCATAGAAATGTCATGAACAAGCACTGAAGCAGGAGAAGGAATCTGAGCTTTCAGGGAAGATGGGGAGCCGGGTTCCTCTAGCTACTGGAGCAGGACTGCAAAGGAGGCAGGCAGGGAAGTCCATGGAAGCCTGCTGGGTCAGAATTCACAGCAAGGCATCAGTGCTGGGCTTGACATCGCTGCCGGTCAGCAGGCTCAGGAGCCGGGAAGGAGAGCTGCATGTGCGGCGGAGAAAAGTGACCAGCTGGAACTCATGGGCATCTCCACGTGGATCTCACCTCTCCAAACCAACAGTAACCACCAACAGTAACAGTAACAGAGGGAAAGGCTTCACTTCCCCTCCCAAATCCTACACAAATTCACATTGGATCAGCTGAAATCCGGAACGCCCTGGGAAATGTAGTGCCCAGTGGAAACAAGTTGGCTCTAGAACAATCCAGTACAAGGAGTTACAGACTGATGCTCCTTTTATTTTTTAAATTTACACTTTTTGTTTCATGTCAGTTATATCTTAGTGACTAGGAGACACCTGGATTCTATGATTCTTCTTTGCCATTTGGCACATTTCAATGCATCCTTTGAAGAAGCCAAGAGCACACGCCGATGATGCACCATTTGCAATTTGTTCTTGAGGGAACCAGCAAACGGCTGTTCTCTGGCCTTCGGCTACTTTTGAAAATGCAGTCAGTGGCCAGGGAAGGTTGTGTGGGAGAGAAGCAGATTTGTGACAGGCTCAAACTGGTGATTGGATGGACTTTAGTGAAAAGAGAAATCACAGTAATAACTCACATTCACGGTGGTCGTTGTTTGTATTTTCCAAGTTAAAAAATTTAAGACTAAGTTTCCAGTTGTTGGAGGGCACCAGAAGCCCCACGTGGAGATGGGCAGCAGCTGTCAGGGATGTTGCAGTCAAATCATTGCTGTGTTTTTGCCTAGCTTGGTGGGAAGCTGCGGAGGGGAAAGTGCTGGAAATTGTTTCCTTGGGAGCTTCCTGCAGGCGTGGCACACACCACCACCAAGCCATCCATGTGGCTGTTCATTCTAAGGACCATTCAGGGGACAAACAGATGATCTAACAGCTTTTGACTCAGTGGAGACAAAGCTATGGAAGGTGGGGTGAGAGGCCTCTCTGGAGAGCTGTCAAAAGAGAAGAGACAGGAGGAAGTGGGGAGGAGAACAAGAGGCTGAGCAATCTACAGGGTATAGAATGTGCAACCTGGTGTGGGCAGATGTAGAGAAAACAGCTTATTCCCTGCTTGGTAACAGAGATGTAGTTCTTCTGGCACTTGATTGCCAAGAATGTTCATACACTCAAATATATTCTCTTTGCTTGTAAAGTGTGTGTCCTCCACATTCCCTTCATTCAGCAAAGGGAGACAATATTGTGTAATAAAAAATAACAATGCTATCAGTAACAATAGCCAACACATACTGAGCACTTGTTATGTTCTGGGGATTATTCTCAATGCATGACATGCATGAGCTCATTAAACTCTCATGAGAACCCTGTAAGTTGGGTGCATCATTACCATGATGCAGAATTGGAGGCACAGAGAGATCGAATGACACATACAGGTGACAGTGACAGGTGAGTTGGCTCATGCAAGGATTCAAAGCATTGGCTTTGAATTCAGGCCATGAATTGCTAGATGTTTGACCTGGGGAAAGTCAATTAATGTAAATTATTTTTAGTTTTTCATCCATAAAGGGGAAATAATAATAGTTTCTATATCTCAAAGTTGTGGTGAGGGTTAAACATTAGTATGACATTTATATGCCTGGTACTTAATAAGAGCTCAATAAATGGTCTCCTATCATTATCACTTCCTAGGACGTTTTAAATCTTTTCCATCCCAGCAGCCCCCTCAACCCCAACCTTTTCCCTCTCACATACCCATAGCATTGCCATCTAAAACGTGTGTGTGTGTGTGTGTGTGTGTGCGCACTCCTGGTCATCTGGGGAAGAAGGGAGATGGAGAAACGAAAGAGCCGCTTAGAACTCAGTCTAGCCCTGGCGACTGTGCAATTGGTTGCAGCGTCCCTGGAGTGGCATCTGCCTGCCACTTTTTGTTTGTTGATTTATTTTGATTTGACACACCAGGACAGATGGCTGGGGGAAGGAGGTTGATAAGAGTCAATATTTGGTGACACGTGAATAATGCACTTGTGGAATTAATCAGCCTTGTCATTTTGGGCTAGTTGCCATGGCTATGGAGAGTCCTGGGTCTTGTGTAAATCAGAGTGAAGGGATCACAGCATGTCACTGCTCCTTGTTTTTCTCAATCCAAGGCTCCTCAAAGAGTCCCTGTCTTCCCCATCAAGGCCATGGTCTCAGACACATTGGGTATTGTGAATAGTAAGAGTGGCTCACCTATGCCCCTGAATGATGGGATGGCCTTTCTGTCCCTCTCAGGGATCATGTGCATCTACGGCAGTGACTCAAAGACCAGCAAACAGGTTTCAACAAGAATCAACAGAATCACCAATATTTTGTGTTGCTGTATAAGTGCAGTAAAAAGAAAAAAAAAAAACTACCATTTTATAAAGGAGCATTTTAATACCAAAAAGAAGGAAGGACATAATTTCAGAATAGAAAAATAGTTATTTAAATAGAAAAAAATTAGTTTAATGAAGAAACTTTCCTATCATCATTTTTTTTTCTTATTTCATTGATGACTAGTGGAAACTTTTAACAGATTGGCCATGTAGGTGTATTTCATAAGTGTGGAGGCAAGAAGACAGAATACTCAAAACAGTGCTTCAGTTGGAATTCTAATGAGTGTGATTGTTGGAGATGTGGGGCAGAACAGTGAGCTCCTCAGTGCTTCAGTGTTCCCTGTCATAAAATGGATATATAATAATAATAATAATTATAAAATAAAATATGGGTATATCTATTCTCGCCTTGTTTACTTCATGGGGTGGTTCTGAGGATTAACTAGACAATCTCGGTGAAAACAAATGGTAACTTCTTACCAAATTTGGGAGCTCCTCAGAGGCGAAAACTATGTCCTGTGGTGTCCCTGGCGTCTGTTATGTAGAAAGTACTCAATTCAAATGCACTGAATAAATAAGACAGCAAGTCAAAGGAGTGACTGTAATCGCAGGGAGTCAAACCAGACAGGAGGGGAGGGGAGGGCACTGGAGGACAACGGGCTCAGCTACACCTCCCTCTTCTTTCTAGGTCAGCAGCTACTTAATCAGAAAGATCAACTCAACATTTTCCCTTGACCCAATTAGATTATCGAATCTCCAATAAACTTCATCTGTTATCTCTGGAATCCAGGTAATTTTCTTTTTCTTGGGGAAGACCTTTGCAGCAGTGATTGTTATTAGGACTTGAGACACACTGGTTGGGGGTGTTGGCCTTGGCACTGGACTACCTGGGTTTGGATACTGCCTCCTCCACTTACTAGCTTCATGCTCTTTGGCAAGTTACTGACCCTCTCGGTGCCTCAGTTTCCTCATTTGTAAATGGGGATAATAACAGATCACACTTCCTGGGGTTGTATGGGGATAAAATGAGTTAATATTTGCCAAATACTTAGCATAGTACTTGGCACATTGTGGGCATTTTGACCTTCTGTAGGCAGTGAAGGTTAGTCTGCTACACTGAATACTCAGAGACTGCAATGAGACAGCCTCAAACAATGGGAAGATAAGATCATCTTATGAGAGTCCAACCAGATCCCAGTAGATAGAAGCAAAATCTAAGACAGACAGCTTGGCCCCCAAGCCTCTGGCTGGGATTTTACTAACTCCATTGAATATTTTTATACATTTAATGACAGTTGCTGTCAATCACAGACACACGGTCATCATGAAAACTAGGAAAAGGAGAGACCCTGAGACAAAAATAGGCAATGTCCACCAGAATGTCTACCTGAACTTTGTCTTGGCTGTTGGTGGAGTGGAAGAATGTTAACCACCATCTCTTAAGGGTTCCCAACCTACTACCATCAGGCCCGGCTGTGGAGATGGCTGACACAGCAATCTCTCTCTTTTTTTTTTTTTTTTTTTTTTTTGAGACAGTCTCACTCCGTTATGCAGCCTAGAGTGCCGTGGTGTGATCTCGGCTCACTGTAACCTCCACCTCCTGGGTTCAAATGATTCTCATGCCTTAGCCTCCTGCGTAGCTGCAACTACAGGCACCTGCCACCACGCCTGGCTAATTTTTTGTATTTTTGGTAGAGATGGGGTTTCACCATATTGGTCAGGCTGGTCTCAAACTCTTGACCTCAGGTGTTCTACCTGCCCACCTCATCCTTCCAAAGTGCTGGGATTACTGGCGTGAGCCACCATGCCCGGCCGACCCAGGCAATCTTAATAATTGCCACATTTCACCTACATAATCACTCTCTGTTCTGATCCAGGACCACAAAATAACATTCCACAGCCAGTGGGCTTTCCTCCCAGATCCATCTTCAGGAAGAGAATGACTTTATGCCTCAGTCACCTGACTTTGGTTGGCTGCTCCCTTTGTGTCTACCCTGAGACCAAAGGTCAGACCATGAATCACAGTCAAGTCGTTAAATGAAGAGTAGTCACCCTGGGAAGCCTCTCGGAAGACAGCTGTTGGGCCTTCTCCAACACTCCCAGGCAAGCCCTTTTCTTTCTTTAAACCTCTGTAGGCAGAAGTCTTTTTCTGACAGATGGCACATAGTCAAAGGCAGCAGCTCCCAAGTCCAGGAGGGCGCTCATGTCCACTGTGCTGTGTGCACGGCGGGGCAATGAGTGCCCTAAGCAGAACTGGAGACTCACCTGGCACTAATGTCCCAGTTGGCTCTTCTTTCTGCCCAGCAATTGGTTCAGCTGCTGAGCCTGGCAGATGCTAGGAGCCTCAGAGTGCTTTGTAAGAGTTGATTTAGGAGGCCAAACAAGCCACATTGAGCCTCCGTTTGTGTTGGGATAACAATAACTAGAACCATGGCTTTGACGCCAGCAGTGTCACCAAACAAAAGGCAAGCTCAGTGACAGGAAAAGGAGCAGGATTACCTTTGAGTAGCTTTTAAAATGCCGTGGATCCTGCAGCCAGAGTCAGGTCTTAGCAGTTGAGAAGGAGCCAGGAAGGAGCCATGGAACTCTCTTCTCTTCCCCAAACATGCCGGGCCTCTCACGTTCCAAGCTGCCACTCGTGCTGCTATTTCCCTGTCTGTGGCAAATACCCATCTTCCAAAACTCAACCAAAACAATAGAGCTGGAAAGAGCTCAGAGGCACCTGGTTTGGTGGTTCTCTACCCTGTCACCATGAAAAACCCTTTCATGAGTGTACTCCATGGTCCCCTTATTTTGCAAGATTTTTGTCTTTCAAATAAGCAGCATTTACCAAGTAATAATGGATTAATTGACCAAAGACTTATACATTTTCCAAACTGAACTTCCAGTCAGCAAATATTCACATTGTGTTAATCTGATTCCAGCCCAAAGCAAAGAAACTTGATTTTTTCACCAGTTTGGGGCAGGCTGATCTCTAATAACTGTGCAACTTTAGGTGGGCTTCCCGGCGAAAGATAGCCAGAGAAATCCTATGATTATTTTCTAGGCTCTCTGAGGGTCCTCGATGGGGAACTCAATCTAAACTCTACTATTCAAATGTGTTCATTCATTTGTTATGTTGGGACAAATGGACAGAGAGCTGACATTGACCACATTTCTGCCATGTACAGGACATTGCGCTGGGTCCTCTCACAGATATGATCTCACTGAGAAACCCCGTCACTTATGTAAGATGGGTAGTACCATCATCTCATCCCCATTTTACAGGTGAGGACACTGAGGTAAGAGTCAGTAACTTTCTTAGGGGCATATAACTATCCAGTGACAGAGGTAGGACACTGACTCAGGGTTTAACAGTTTTATTAAGATATATTTCACATATCATATAACTCGCCCATCTAATGTGTATTACTCAGTGGTTTTTAATATATTCAGAGTTGTGCAACCATCATCACAATGAAGTTTAGAAAATTTCCGTCACCCATTAAAGAAATCCCATACCTATTTGCAGTCACTCCCCATTTCCCCCAATCCCTCCCGCTCAGCCCTAGGTAAACACCAATCTACTTTTCATCTCTGTGGATGGACTTGCCTATTCCAGACATTTTATATAAGTTGTCCCAGTTTTTTAGACTCTGAAATCCACATACATACAGGCTCTTGCTCAGGAATCAGGGCAGATTACAAATCCTTCCCATAATGTTATAGGTTGTTTCTTATGTTACTTTGAAAGTACACAAATACATAAATGCTACATGCTTCATGTTTGAAGCACATAAAAATTCAAATATTATGGCACATCCGGGTAAAAACTGGCATGCCATTATGTAGCTGTCACACACTTGAATCTGAATGGGGACACATTCTCTCCTATCACGTCCCAGGCACACCGAGCACTCTGAGAGGAGAGACCCCTCTTGCCCTCTCTTAAGCCTTCTCATCATTTTGTTTTGAATCAGGTCATCATACAGCCTTCAGGGTACCTGGTGTGTGTCCCTCTCCAGATTGCAAGGGTCCTGGCCCAGGTGGTGTGAGGTCCCCTTCCTACCTGAGAGGCTCCTCTGTGTTTTCTGGCTCTCCTGTTCTATTCTCCTTAACCTTCCCTTGCCTGCAAATTGCTGCTGGCAACATGATTTATTCTCCTGCCACAGACAGTGGGGATGTTTAACACCCATGTCTAATAGTTTTCCAGATAGAATTCCCCTCTTGTCAGTTGCTTTGTCTCCTAAGTTCAGGTTCCTTTTTCCCAAGTGATCAATTATTCCTGCTAGGTTTGTCCTTTTGTATCTTCAGGGCATGTCCTGAAAGTCTGTCCTGAGTGTACGTGTTTGGCTTGTACCATGAGTGTCAGCGAAATGGCTCACCTGCTGCAGGTCAAGTAGGACTCGTAGAAACTGGTATTCCACTAGGAGTCACCAGCTGTTCATTTGTTCATTCATTTTCTCATCTGACATGTGCTGAGCCTCCTTGTCTCCCCAGGTGCCATGAGCACGCAGGGCACAGCCTCACTCCTTGCACAGTGCTCTTTCTAGCAGCCCTGCTTGTTTGGGGGACAAGTTGCCGAGACCAGCTTGGTCGAGATCAGCGGTGCTAGAGGAATTGAAGACACACACACAGAAAAATAGCATGTAGAGTGGGAAACGGGTCCCACAGCCTTCAGAGCTGAGAGCCCCGAACAGAGATTTACCCACATATTTACTGATAGCAAGCCAATGATAAACATTGTTTCTATCGATTATAGATTAACTAAAAGTATTTCTTACGGGAAACAAAGGGATGGCCTGAAACAAAGGGATGGGTCTGGCTAGTTATCTGCAGCAGGAACATGTGCTTAAGGCACAGATCGCTTATGCTATTGTTTGTGGCTTAGGAACACCTTTAAGCGGTTTTCTGCCCTGGGTGGGCCAGGTGTTCCTTGCCCTCATTTTGGTAAACCCACATCATGGGTCATGGCCGATGGGCGTCACAGTCATCACGTGGGCATTGTGGCCATCATGAACATGTCACAGTACTGCAGAGATTTTGTTTATGGCCAGTTTTGGGGCCAGTTTATGGCCAGATTTGGGAGCCTATCCCCAGCACAAGTATACTTGGGGTACCAGTTGTGCGTCTGAGTTGGGGTTCCCTAAGCTTTTAGATAGTCATGGAGCCTCACTGTGGAGCATAGATTTACTCAATGTTTTGGGAGGGAACTTTTGTATTAAAATAAGGACTGATCTATTACAGGGAAGAATTGAAAGCCTGAGTTTTAAAGACACAATCTGAGACTTCAAAGATATTTTTGAGCTTGTGGAGAACTTCTTCCACTCCCCCACCCCCTACCCACTTACTCATTCATACACACACACACACACACACACACACACACACCAGAAACATCACATACCAAGACCAGCTTCCGGTAGACATTCACAACCTCTTTGATGGGCACACAGGCGTTGAGGGCCAGGGAGATGAAGGAGCCTCTGAATTCTGCTTACTACGCAACTTGAAAAATCTGTAGGCAAGTTTATAATAGGTCTTTTGAACAGGATGTCTTCCTTGGGTTTCTCTGACAGGCAGTCCACCAGGAGCCCCGGTAGCCCATCAAACTTCCAGACCTCCACTGAAGTTGAAGAGGTTAGTCCTCTTCAGTGAGCCCAGAATATAAAATCTCTTTTGTTCCACAGTGCGGGGCTCTCTTTCCTGGATGGGAGAGGGGCAAAGATGCTAATTCTGGGTTGAACAGATATGCTGGGACATAATTGGCAGGTTCCATCAAGTCTAATCTACTTAGTGACATGACTCTGGGCTCTCATATATCTAATAAGATTTTTCTCTCTAATTCTAGAAGGCATATTAAACTGCCATTTATAATTTACCTGTTAGTAATTATAAATGCATACCATCATTTCTGTTCTGGTCCTAAGATCCACTTGGCAAGTGGATTAGTTCACACAATTTGGTGTTCTGTACCTTGGAAGAAAGGAAAAATGCTTTTGCCTGTAACAGCACAATATCCTTTTTCCTAATTAGGGATGGCTGGTCATCTTTGGGCTCTTATTTTATTCTTTTGTCATTTGGGCCCTTCATAATGGAAACCTCTGCCTTTGTCTGTCTCCAGTTACCTTTTATCTCCCCTAAGAGTTTAGGAAATTTAAAACCAAACTCCCATCTTTGTGTTACAAGGTCACTGGAGCCCTTATTGTAATCTGGATTTGAATATCCCTCTCATAAAAAGGTTCATAAAAGAAGCTTGATCAGGACTGACTAATTCAATGACTTTGGAACCCTCTGCTCTCCATTTAGGCTTCCTATTAGGTTGATTCAGCTCTGGACCATTGATTCTTTAAGTTTCAGATGGAGAGTTCACATTTCTTTTTTATTTATTTGTTTATTTTTATGGAGACCGAGTCTCACTCTGTTGCCCAGGCTGGAGTGCAGTGGTGCAATCTTGGCTCACTGCAACCTCCAGCTCCCAGATTCAAGCGATTGTCCTCCTTCAGCCTCCTGAGTAGCTGGGATTACAGGCATGTGCCACCAGGCCCAGTTAATTTTTGTATTTTTGGTAGATATATTTGGGGTTTCACCATGTTTGCCAGGCTTGTCTTGAATTCCTGACCTCAGGTGATCTACCCGCCTTGTCCTCCCAAAGTGCTGGCATTACAAGCATGAGCCAGCATGCCCAGCCTACATTTCTTTTTAAAGTGAACAGAACCCAATATGAATCTTCAGTAAATTATTTTCCTTAATCATAGAATAGATGGCATCACTTCCTTTATGATTATTCCTATAGACCTTTGCCAACTCAGCCTTAAGATCCAAATATAAATCAAAGAGGTGGAAGATGGAGATGGAAGATTTAGAATCATTGAGATTTAATCTCTTACTTCACAGACAAGGAAACTATGAGAAGCAAGGTGATTTGGCCGAAGTCACAGAGATAAGTTAGTAGTTACAACAGATTATATTTCCTATAATTGTTTAAAGCCACATTTCTGAGCCATTTGTCTTAGAAGTTGGGGAAAAAGGCAGAGTGGAAGAAAAAGGTTGAGCTATCAAGGTTCAAGACAAAAGGCGAATTGGGACCTTGTATGGAAGGCGGATGTCAGAATGGGAAATGAAAGGATACCAGCTGCTCAAAGCCAACGACGGAGCACAAACCAAAGACATGAGTGAGTCAAGGGAGGGGAGTTCATGAAGAGTTGGTCCGTGCCAAGAAGGTGAACTGCAAGGGAAACTTGGGGGGTCCATGAAGCCATGCTCTTAATTGCATTAACTTCTCTTGCAGTCTTGTTCTTTTTAAAACAGAGGAGTTTTATGTTTTTAAAAATTGAGGTAATTATTTACATAATTAAGAAATCAAGCACTGTTGAAAAGCTTATAATACAAAGCAGTACTTCCCTGAACAAACCCACACCGGCTGCTAGTTCTTGGCTAAGGGACATGCTTTGAATTTTTAGCCTCTTTCTCTGAGTTACCTGTGCATTTAAATACATGGGTACATTGCAATATTTAAACTTACAAATGTTATCAGAGATGAAGATTTCATATCTCCACCTCTCTTCATCCTCTCGCCCAAATTTTACCACACTTTAAATTATATCAATAATAGGTCTTTAAACCATTATGGCAGTGTAAGTATTGTTCACTCCAGAACCCATTAGAATACTGGGATTCCGTATTTTTTCTTGAATAGGCCTTTTGCCATTCTTTGAGTTAATAATTGCCTGATTGCATCTTCTTTCTAGAAGCTTCATCATATCACCAATTGCGTCACCCTTTCTATTGTGGGTCTACTTTTTCCTGGACACTCCTTCATGAAACATTATCTCTTCCTGCACCAGTGAGGATTAGTGGCTCTCCAGTTCTGCCACACTTGGGATTAACTTGGAATCTTCTCTCAACAGCTTTTCTAGGTTGGATTTAGGTTTCTGGGATGTCGTGCTTTCCTTTTCTTGGATTACTTCCTTGTAACCAAGATGCATATCCTCCAGGCACTTTTAAGAAAGGAAGGTCAATTATCTGAGTCTAAACATGACTGCAAATGTCCATTCTGTTTTCATACTTGATTCAATTTGCCTGGTTGTAAAATTCTAGCCTGAAAAATTATCTTCTTTAACATTTGGAAGGCATTGCCTCATTGTTTCCTGGCTTTTACGTTGTTGTTCAGAACACGAACACTATTCTGATTCTAATTCTATTGATTTGTTCCCCTGGAAGCTTTTAGAGTCATCTTTTTATTCCTGATGTTCCAAATTTTTACCTCTTGGGAGGTCTTTTTTAATTTGTTTGTTGATCGTTCAACAATAGGTCAGTGGGCTTTTGATAGTTAAATGTACTGACACCAGAATTGGATGGCCCAGATTCAAAACCTGACTCCACCATATACCAGCTATGGCACCGATTAACTTACTAACCCTCTCTGGGTTAGTTTTTTTGTCTGGAAAATCCCGAGGAACCTCATGACATTGCTATGAGGATTAAAACAAATAATATACATGCAGCATTTAGAATAGTGCCTGGCACATAGTGGCAAATGCTGTATTGAGATAGTCATTGTCAGCACGCAGTTCTGCAGACTCAGCATAGCAGAGTGCCATACCCAATCATGTGTCCCCCTGATTGGACTGGCTGCCATTTACTGATGGCCCCCTAGGAAAACCACTTGGCGCCAACCACACTCTTAAAGGCTGCAGAGGGGACTTTTGACCTTTGTTGAGTTCTGACTCTGTCATCACCAGTGTGGAGCACTGCTTTCTTGGCTGGCCAGGCACACCATGGCAGCTGCTCCAATCCTTCATGCCACCCACATGAAGGCATGATTCAATAGGACCCTCCTCATACCTCATGCAACTGTCATTCACTTTCTTCCCTAGGACTTCCCTGTTCCCACTAAGGCATGAGACTCTGTCGGTGCACTCAGCACCTGCACGTGCCTGATGGCTTTTTAAGCCGGGCCTGAGACACAGTAGGCAGTTGTGCAAGCTTGTGGGTGTGCCACTGGCCCATGCACACTTGCTGGCTGCCATTGCTGCTGCTGCTGCTGCTGCTGCAGTGGGATCTGGCTTCCTTGATGGCTTCTGGAAGAGCCGGATGGAACAGCCAAGAACCACAGGGGAGGGAGGATACAATCTTATGGAGCAAGTCTGACCATGGGAAATGGGAACCAGCAGATAATTATTCCTATTTGCTCTGAGTTGGATCGTTAAGAGACTGAAAAGCAAACATCTTTACTCATTACAAATCCATAGCCAGCTTGGAAGCACCCTCTCTTACATTTGTTTCCCCCCTTCCCTGCCTTATTCCCTGTTTTCCATCATTCTCGCTTCATTGCATTCCCCAATGAAGAGTTAGCAAGAAAAATTTAGTCTTTGGGTTTGGTTTGTAGGAAATCAAGACTAAGACATAGTGAGTCCCAGAGCTTGAGCTCCTGAGCTGGACTCTGGGTTTGAATCCTGGTTCTGGCCCTGCTGGCTGGAAGGCACTGGACAAGTTACTCAACCTCTCTGTACTTCAGTGTCCTTATCTGTAAATTGCACAAATAATAGGAGCTACCTCACAGGATTATCAGGAAGATTAAGTTAGTTAATACTTCTAAAACACAGTGAACACTCAATAAATGTTAGCTCTTATTATTCAGTTCTGTTAATTTTTCAATATCGTTTTTTGATAGTTTCCTTCCCTCTGTTTTCTCAACTCCATTTTCTGAAATATCTATTATGTGAAAATTGGCCTTCCTGAATTCTCTGTGTCCTTTATATTTTCTGTTATATTTTCCATATCTTTGTCTTTTTGTTCTATTTTACAAGAGATACTATCTTCTTTATATTCTAAGCCTTCTATTGAATTTTTATTTTGGTATCATGCTTCAAGCCGCCAAGATTACTTTGTTCTCCAATTGTTTCATCTTAATCATATTCTGTTCTTTTTTGGGGAGAATGAGTATCTAATATAGTCTCATATATTTGAGGTTATTAAGTAGAAGTTTTAAAGTCCACCTTCTGTATCTGACATTTTCATCTATTCATTTACTTTTCTTCTTCTTCTTCTTCTTTTGGTCCTTTGGCTGGGGGGCTTCTGGAGGAGGATGGGAAATTCCCTCCAATGGCTGATGATCCTTGGCTGTGTGTTTATATTTAAGAGTGTGGCAGAAATAAACTGAATGGAAGTTCTGCAAGTTTTTTTTGTGTACTGGGGGTGAGGGCGATATGTGGGAACCCCTTCTCTGTGGTCATTTTCTCTCTCTGGTGAGGAACCTTCCTCTCCCCTGCCTGGGGCTGAACTGGAAGCCTTCACTGTGTGTTCAGGGCAGAGGAAGGTACCTGTGTTCGATCCCATCACTCCTATTGTTTTCAGCCCACCTGACTTGCTTCTGTGCTCTGCTCTACCTGGAGTTCCCAAGACTGAAGCCTCTCTACCTTCCAGTGTCTGCAGAGAGCAACTCTCTGGTCTCCTTACCAAGGGACTCCCAGCTGGCCACTGGTGAAGGGTGTGGGGGCTGCTGGTGCCTACTCTTCAGCACAAGGACCTTGAGATAAACACCAGTCTCCCGTCATCTGGGTGCCTGGCCCCTCTGAACTCAAGTCCCTGCCAGCTTGATGGGCTCTCCGTGGAGCGTGGTGATCTCCTTTCCACCTATCTGCTCTCCCGCTTCCAGAATTCCATCAAGGGCTGCTTTCTACATCCCCTCCTGTTCCCTTCATCCTTCTGGGTTTATAACTCCACCTCTCTACCCACTCCCAGCCCACCAGCCAACCCGCTTTGACTTCATTTGAGTGGGTTTTTAATCAGAAGAATTTTGCCAAGAACGCCCAGTTAAGTTTGAAGGCCAGCCTTCTACTCTTTAAAAAAGAATGTTATATGCCCCAACAAGGCCAATAAAATAATTTTCAATACCTGACCATTCACTCAAACAGGAACAAGGTGAGCTGAAAAACTTTGAAGCTATTTGGAGGGGGTTCTTGGGAGCTTTTGCTGTTGAGGCCAGCATTTCTTCTCCATGCCCCTATGCCCTCTCACTGTTTGAGCTTGTCCTCTATTCTTGGGTATTTCTGATGTTGCTCCAAGTGCCCGTTCCTTTGCCTTATGGCAATGCTTCCCTTCTCCTCTCATTGCCTGTTCCTTTTTGATCCCAGGTGTAGGGTTACAGATTTGGCAAACAGGATGCCCAGTTAAATTTGAATTTCCGATAAACAACATATAACATGTTTAGTATAAGTAGGTCCTGTGCAATATTTGGGACCCACTTACATTAAAAATATAGTTTGTTTGTTGTTTACCTGACATTTAAACTTAACTGGGTGTCCTCTAGTTTATCTGGCAGCTCTATCCAAGTGGGCTTCCTTTTATTCCCTGAAATCAAGATAGGTCTGAGTCAGGAGAGCCAGTCTGTATCACAAAAGGGCCTTGTCCTCACTGGATTTCTGTTCTTAAAGGGACCCACAGCTATTTACATAACACATGGCAGCCTAACACCCATGCCATTGTAAATTACAGTCTGCTTATTCGTTGTCGAGTTAGGAACTCCACCATATTTCTCAACTGTCTTCAGTTCTCCTGCTTCAGATTCAGTAAATAAATGTGTTGTTCTAACAGTGTTTGTGCCATTGTGTTGCCTTGTTCCTTGTCTGTTCCCATTCCAGGCTTCAGCACTCGGAACTCCCGCCTCCCGGTCCCCCATCCCCTCCCTCCCCCCGCCCTGGTAGGCACCGCGTGAGATCACCCTGCCATCCCAGTGGGACATTGCTCCCATGGTCAGCATCTCTGTTTCATTCTTTGGAGGACTGGAGGTAATTCTAACCAGATCTCTGTTTTTGATAATGCTACCACATCCTGTGGCTTTCCTCATCAATAGGTGCCGGCAGGTACCAGGTGTACTATACCTGCAAGATTTGTTAGGACTCTGCCTGAGAACTTGAACTTGACAAAGAACTCTTGCCCTGAAGAAAAGCTAAATTATGGTTGTACCAATTACATGAAAGAATACAGGAAATGTATCTAATGGATATCAACTGCTCAGGAAAGCAATGCACAAAATAACATTAACATTTTCATCTAGTCCCCGTGGAGTCATTCTTTTTAAGGTCATTCCTTGAAGATAGTTTTCTTTTCAAGTTATAAGCCCGTACATGTTATTTCACTGTGTAGAACTCTGCCTGCTTCATTCCTGAGGCAATCCAAGAGGTCAGCTATTAACGGAGCTGAGCTAAATATATCCCTTCCAGGATCCTCCAGCCTCTGTTCCAGGGTCACATCCTGTGTCAGCTGGAGCGGACTCTCTCCTGCTTCCCTGCCACCAGGCAGCCTTATCAGAGGCCTCAAGGTGTCCAAAGAGGTTGGCATGATAAACTGAGGGACTTCCTCGGGGCCCTGTCTGTTTACCTGAAACAGCTGGTCCACCTGCTCCCCGCTGCTACTTCACCAGCCTCTATACATTTATGTTTCTACTATGCATCATGCCTGCCTCCACGTAAAATACAAAGCACAATCTTAACCTCACAGCAAAGACTCACACTGAAGGAGGGCTTTTATACATGGGATTTGAGGAGTTCATTAGATAGGGGGGCATTTGGCTTTTTTTCTCATGGGAAGAGATGAAGGTCTTGGACCAGCAAGCCTGAAATGAAAGCGTATATTTTTCTTTTGGTTTGCTTGGGACTAGGGGTGTCCCTGGGTGTAGGACTTTCAGTGCTAACGCTGGGGCATTGTTGGGGAAACTGGGACAGTCAGTCGCCCTCCATAGCCTTCACTATCACTATCCTTCCAATTCCCCTCACCACTATTTCTCATACTGGCTGAGAGAAGAAGAGACTAAGAGGTCAGAGCCTGAAATGGAGCTTTGGAAGTTTTCACCAAACCCATTCCAGATATCTCGGGGGTTTAACACTAAAACAACATTAGGAGGGATCAATATTCACCTTATTTGAAGGTGTTTGTGAGAAAAAGAACCTTAAGAGATTGAAGGGAAAGATGTAACTATAGTTTTAATTTGCAAAATCCTACTAAAGAGCTGCTTTAAATGTTTGTATATCGCTTGCTTGAATTTTATTTTCCAGTAAATGTTTCTAATACATAAAAAATGGAAACGTTTGTGATTACAAGTCTGTAGGGTTTGAACCCAGAGCTACAGTCTGTAATTTTAACAAATCCTCCACCTATTGTTTTGGACTTACAGTCCATGGCACTCTGCCTCCACCTGGTGGCAGTGTACCTAAATTAAGTCGCGTTCCTCCCTCCCCTCTCCATATTTTTGCGTGTGGTAAGAGCCTCACTTTTGGGAATTGTATCTTACAAGCCAAATTACAAAGATATTAATTTGTCTCATACTGTCATCCTTATTTAGAATTCAGCATCAGTTTGGAGCAAAAACCGTGGCTTTATATTAGCTTTATACTTTATCTTGTGAAGTATTACAAGCCTAATAAAATAATTGAATACTGCAGTCCCTTAGAGAACACACAACTATTGTAAGCAGATGCCATGAAGAACATGATTTGTGAAAATATCATGTGTATAGATTTTATTAGGTTATAATAAATAAAACTTGTAAGAAATTTATTAATCAGAGACAATTCATCATGTCCATGATCATACCGAGTTCCACAATTTTTAGTCCCAAGGATGAGGAGTTCACATTAGGGGATGTAAGTGCAGCTGATTTAACATAGGTGAATCTTTTTTTCTTATATATTCTCTATTTTCTTTTTATTTTGTTAATTCCGCAGCATGAGAATTATGAAATAATTGCTAAAGTTCATGAGTCATTTTATCATCAACATACTCTGGGGTCAGAAGACTCAAAGCCCACTTATTGCTGCTTCTTTGGGGTTAGCTTTCCTGGTCTGTTAAATTGAGATCATAATTATATGTTACCAGGTGGGTGTAAGAGTCAAACAAGATGCTGTGTGTACGAGTCCTCTGTTATCCGGATGTTAGTCTCAGGGGCATTGTTATCGTGTGCAAATTGAAGGCAAAGATTCCAGATTGTACTTCCCAGCCCCTGGCTGCATTCCATTCTCCATTTATATCCTAGGCCTGAGTTTTCTTGGAATATATCAAGGAATTCTAATTCCCTCTTAACCCACTGGTCTTCTCACTTGCCAGGACCCCTCCCAAGCCCCCAACCCTCACTCTCCACACGCCCAACTTTTCCCTTCCCCAACAGTGGCTAAAGCAGCCTGCAACAGAGTAGAACAGGCACCAGGCCTAGACTGGGTGTGAGGCTCTCTGGGGTGGGGATGGGATCCAGAGCCTGTCACCCAGGACAGAGGGAACCGGTAGAGTTAAGGGAAATGGGAAAAGCAAGGGCGTGGGGGGAGAAGAAGGGTAGTCCTCCCTTCTTCCCACCCTCCAACTAGGTCCTCTGATAGGAGCACAATAATTTTAGCTTCAGGTCTAGACTTAGCAACAATCTGGTTCCAGGGCAAGGAGAATTTTCTCTTCCTTTATCCCTCCCCTTACCCCCTACCTCTGCCCTATGTTCACACACACACAAAGGCAAAGGGTTGAACATGTACCTTTTTATGAGCTATTCCATCTGCCTTGCTGATGGAGGGGCCTTGGGGAGGGGTGGCTGAGTGTGGGGAAGGGGGAGCTGCAGCAGGCAGAGCATCCCCAGGGGTGTCTCAGAGCTGAGTCCTGAGGAAGTACAGTGCTCAGTCAGTGGAGAATGGAGCAGCAAAACGTGGGCCTTTCCAAGAGAGGCCGACACTGTGTGGTCCTCAGGCCGTGGTAATTCCTTCTTCTGCTGGGTCAGGTACTTCTCCAGTCTTCTGCACAGAGGCAGACAGTCAGCTGCTTTTCTTGCAGAGCTACTCTGGCTCCTCCAAGCTCATGTGGCATACATTTCTGGAAAACCCACTTTGATGCCACCTTTCATCTGACCGACCTAATATTATTTTTGTCTTCATCTTAATTTCTTACTAAAATCGGGGGGAACCTGTCTCCAATCTTCTTTTGAAGTGAAGCGGAGGTTTTCAGCCCTTTGGCGGTGTTTTTGTAAGCATTCAGCTTCAGTGCTGTTTTTAGGTTCTCATTGCCTCCCCAACTCTCTTCTGTATAAAAGAACAGCTTAGAATTTACCTCTTTGCTTCTAATGCCATTCTCACCCTCAGCAATGCAGTTTCTGACAAGGCTCCATGCTGCTGGAAGGCTGCCTCCCAGGTAATGGAAGCTCCACGACTGTACTGGAGTTTCAGCAGCTTCTGAATTTCTTCCAGAAAAAGAAAAATAAATAAATTAAAAAAGCATTTCCATTTGCAGGTTCTCCTCCTGTTGCCAAGGCCCAGGCTACTGTCTGGGCAAGAGCACATGTAGGGTTTGAAAGCTTCCGGAACAAAATGCCAGTCTACCTCCTCCTGTCTGGAATCTAAGGCCTAACCCATCACTGCACCTGACGACAAGGACCTGCAGAGATGCAGGGATGTGTTAGATTTGTTCAGATGTTCATGGAGGCTTAGCCGGTGCCAAAACTTTACTTTGACACATCTGATGTTGGAGGGAGAGGCCCATTGGCAGCATCTGCTAGAAGCACATCCAGATTCTTCAGGTCGTATCTGGGGTAGAAACTATAGCACAGGAGCCAAAGCACCTGGGCCCTGTTTCCGGCGTGCCTGATAGAAACATTTCTGAGACACAGTTTGCCTCCAGAAAATATTTCACATGAGGTTCATCCTTTCTGTGTTAGTGAAACCATAACTGGTAGTACTGTATACTATCTCAGGTAACACCTTTCGTATAAAACCCAAATGGAATTTCTTTTTTGCATGAGATTATTGCCAGAAGACGTTTTATCTCTATAGATAAAATTTTGGTGTGAAACATAAAATTAAAATTCTAGACTGGGCGCGATGGCTTACACCTATAATCCCAGCACTTTGGGAGGCTGAGGCAGGCAGATCACAAGGTCAGGAGTTTGAGACCATCCTAGCCAACATAGTGAAACCCCATCTCTACTAAAAATACAAAAACAGTTGGGTGTGGTGGCGTGCGCCTATAATCCCAGCTATTTGGGAGACTGAGGCAGGAGAATCGCTTGAACCCGGGAGGCGGAGTTTGCAGTGAGCCAACATAGTGCCACTGCACTACAGCCTGGGTGACAGTGCGAGACTCTGTCTCAAAAAAAAAAAAAATTGTATAGTACTTCATGCTTCTCTCCAAGTCTTGGGTGCCAGATAACTTAAGGTTAAATTCATTGTCTAAATGTGCTCATTTACTCAAGTCAAGTGCTTGAGACGTATTTCCCTTTAGCTGTTTTTTTGGGGGGTTTTGTTTTTGCTTTTTTTCTATTGTATTATTTATCTACCTGTGTAACTATCCAAGCCTCCATCCATCCATCCATCTAGCATTTTTTTTTTTTTTTTTTTTTGGACTGAGTTTTAACCTGTATAAGGGCCCAAGTCCTTGGCAGAAGCAGGTATAAAGTAAACTTGAAATTAATTCTTCCAGTTGTGAAAGAAATGGCTATTTCAAAATTGCAGTAATTTCTCCACATTGTTACATTCATACATTTTTTTAAACATTAAGTGGTGAAGCCAGGAGACTCAGGCATACAGAATGAGACCCATTTCTGTTTTCTGTGGCAGGGGAGTTGCACTCGGTGAGTGGACAGCCCAGCAGCAGGGGATATGTCTGGGGGTGGTCAGGGACAGGCTTCCAACTGGGCAGCATGTGAGCACTGTGGGGTGACAGCTGTGTCCTGACTGGCTGCTCCTGTGTCAAGACCTTGGCTGTGTTTCCTGCTTGGGTTCCACCCCACAATCGTGCACTGGCTTTTCTGCTTCCTGGCCAATTCTGTGAGCCCCCTGGGGCCTTGGCCACAGATGCTCTTTCTGCTTAAGTTAGTTGTATTGAGTTTCCATTGTTTGCAACCAAGAACACTGATGCATTTATTCAGCAAATTAATTAGCTCAGTGATTCACTTACTCAAACAACATTGCCTAAGCAAGACACTCATGAGGTAGGTCTTATTCTTCATTTTGTGGATGCAGGAGTGGAAGCTTAGAGAATTAGAATTTTGAAAATTAATATTACAATCCAGTGTTTGGTATTACAGTGATATTTTCTGTTTCTTCATCATTTTCTTGTAGTCAGCAGAGTTAACATTTTATCTCAAACCCTGGAAGATTTCGAAGCCTTTGCACTGGGAAAATGCCCATGTTACAGACCCCCGCAGTCACCTACCCAGGTGGAGTTATTTATGACTTTTGTCCAGGACGAACCTGGGCCGGGTTCCCAAGACCCTTCCTCTGTAAAAACTGCATAGGCAGACCCGAATATGAGGGGGCTTTTGGTGAGGTCTTTTTTGGACAGCACCCCTGTAAGACTAAGTATGTATGTGTATTGGAGGGAGGGGGACAATGTTAGAAGGATGGCTGTTATAAATTCCACGGATTGCATCCTTTTGAGCACGTGATTCTGCCTAGAACCGGAAAGGAGGAATGGTTTTACACATCAGCTCCACTGAAGCAAACATAGGTTTCCTCTGGTACTTAATACTAGGATAAATCTTTCCCCTCTTTGTAGAAAAAGAAAGAGAAAGGAGGATCAATCTTTTGCAAAAGACAAAACCTCCACTTCCCGAAGTCTTAGGGTAGGCCATTGGAGATTCAGTGATTGTTTGATAATGCTGACTAATGTAGACAGCAAACTTAAGGCCATTCTTCCAGCCCAAATGCCATTGTTCTGTGTGACGTGGATACTAAAAACCCTACCAGCTTTTTGAAGCCTTCTTGGTAAGTGTTTAGCCAATGAAGTCTCCCTCAAACCCATGTTCCACATTGGACTTACAGAGATTTGTAGGGTGGGAGGTTAGATAAGGGCCACAAGTAAGTTTTCTCTGGAGGAGAGACATGGCCTTTTTTGGAATCACAGGGGTTGCTGGTGGACAAAGGGCAAGGGTGTTCCAGGGAGAGGCTACATTTTTTAACAGTTCACAAATGAACTGTGCAACATTGTCACTCTCTCTTTGCCTTTTTATCGATACAGCTTTTGACTTGTTTTTGTAATCAGTGTTATTTTCTAATTCTATATTCCTTTTCCACTATAATTATTGCCACTTATCATCATCTCCATCTTGTGGGGAGGTAATTTAGCCTGTATCTCTGACAGTGATGTCATTTTTCAGCTCACACTGTGGGAAAGGTGAAGGTGGAACTGGCTCAGAGACTATGCTATGTAGGACTCAAACACCATCAGATTCCTCTCTTGATCATTATGTGTGGGCTTTATTTTTTCCTTGACAGATGAACTTTCTCTACTCAACAGGGATGTGGCCAGCAGCAGCTTCCAGGCTCTTATCCTCAGAGCTTCGCTGCCAGAGACGAAAAGATCTTTTCCCCTTAGTTCTAATCTTTAGTAACTGGAAGAGACTCTGATTGGCTTGAATGGGGTTTTATGTTCAACCCTGGGCCAATGACTGATGCTAAAATAGTCACATGTAAAAAGAGAACTACTCTGTTTTGGAGCCCTTGTTTTAGTATTGAGATGCTGGGAAAAGAAATTGTTTCCCAAAAGAAGCCACTATTCTCAGGAGAAACGAAAAGAGGCACTTGGCTAACAATAAATATTTGTTGAGCACCTGCTCTGTGCCAGAGAGTACATTTGGAAACAGGAGACAGAGCAATAATTGTTTTAAGAATATAAGCTTTTGGGGAAATTTTCAGAAATCTTGCAGAAAGCTTTGAATTTCCACAGTGTGGACTAGGACTTCATACCAATTTTATCCAGACTCAAACGTTGAAGAGATTTTAGTGGATATTCTAGTTTGTTTTATTTAAAACACAATGTGTTGTGTTTTAAATATATTGTATTTTAAATAAAACTAGAATACTATCTTTGATGCCAAGTAACTTTAAAGATAGAGACTTTTTTGCCCCAGAAGGAAATTTAACTAGTGACCTCAGTGTTCTTAACAGTTAAGGAAATTAATAAGGATCTGAAAGGCAATATGATACAGTACAACTAGTAGATTTATTGTCAGAAGATTTGGTGTCTAGTTTTTATTCTACTGATAATAAAATGGATGACTCTCGGGGTCTCAGGTTGGGCCCCAGGAGGCAGACCCTGAATTGGAGATCAAGGTTCAGGAGGATTAATAGATTAATACCTTGAAGGAAGAAAGCAGGACTGGACAGAGAAGAAGTTGGGCTATGATGCTGTCACCACAGGGCTCAGCTAACCCCATGGGGTCACTCTGGAGCTGTGGTGGCCCTGCACAGCTGTCCTGAGTTGAGACAAGTTGCCTGGACTGGACCCATGGTAGCCTGTCTTTTGATGCCAGCTGGGAGGGGTGGGATCTTTGTTGAGGCACCTCTTCCTGATATAGGGCAATAACACAGCAGGACGTGCCAGCAGCATCTCTAGCAGCTGCGATTAGCCTTTTAGTCCTGAAGCAATCTGGGCAACACAATCCAGCATCCATTGCATGGGCAAAGTCAGTTCCCCCTTCTGAGCCTCCGATTCTACAATTATAAAGTAGAAATATTGGCCCATTTGATTTTTAACTCTATTTCCAACTTTAAAATCTTTTATTATAATGTCAGGCACTTCCTGTCTTCCTGAAGTCTTATTTTGTATTATTTTGTAATAAATATGCATTTAAAAATACCTGGTGAAACATGAAAAAGAATGAGGAAAATCTCTATGAGTGAATTTGGAGTAATTTTTCGGATATATTGTTAAATAAAAGAAGCAAGGTACAAAAAGCATATAGTAGAATATCCTCTGTCCAAAAAGAAGGAAAAATTGTGAGAGTGTGTGTGAGTGTGTGTGTGTGTGTGTGTGTGTCTGTGTGTTTGCAGAAAGAAAGAAATACAAAAAGGATTATAAAACCTATAAGGGGGAGGATTGGAACTGGGTTGGAGGGAACAGCAGTGTCAGTGTGTGAATGTCTTATATACTTGGAAAATTAAATATTAAAATTAAAAAGGGTAGGAAGAAGCAAAATCTAAAATTGGAATACAATTTAAAAAAATGAAACTATATTCTTTTGATGAAATGACCACTCAACAAAATAGCAAACTGAATTCAACAGCACATCAAAAAGTTAATTCAGCTGGGCATGGTGGCTCATGCCTGTAATCCCAACACTCTGGGAGGCCAAGGCAGGCAGATTACCTGAGGTCAGGAGTTCGAGACCAACCTGGCCAACATGGTGAAACCCCATCTCTACTAAAAATACACACACACACACACAAAATTAGTTGGGTGTGGTGGTGAGCACCTGTAATCCCAGCTACTCAGGAGCCTGGGGCAGGAGAATCACTTGAACCTGGGAGGCGGAGGTTGCAGTGAGCCTAGACATTGCACTTCAACCTGGGCAACAGGAGCAAAACTCCATCTCAAAAAAAAAAAAAAAAAAGTTAATTCACCTTGATCAAATAGGCTTCAATCCTGTGATGCAAGATTGACTCAACATATGCAAATCAATAAATGTAATTTATCACATAAATAGAAATAAAAACAAAAATCTCATGATCATTTCAATAGAAACAGAAAAAGCTTTCAATAAAATCCAACATCCCTTCATGATAAAAACCTTCAAGAAACTAGATAATGAAGGAACATACCTCAAAATAATAACAGCCATCTATGAGAAACACACAGCCAACATCACACTAAGCCAAAAACTGGAAGCATTCCCTTTAAGAACTGGAACAAGATAAGAATGCCCACTCTTACCACTCCTATCCAACATAGTACTGAAAGTGCTAGCCAAAGCAATCAGGCAAGAGAAAGAAAGAAAACACATCCAAATAGGAAAAGAAGTCAAACTATCTCTTTTTGTAGATGACAGGATTCTATACCTAGAAAACCCTAAAGACTCTGCCAAAAGGCTGCTGGAACTGATAAATGGCTTCAGTAAAGTTTCAGGATATGAAATCAATGTACAAAAATTAGTAGCATTTCTATACATCAATAACATGCAAGTTGAGAACCAAATCAAGAATGCAATCTCATTTGTAATAGCCACAGAAAAATAAAATACCTATGAATACATCTAACCAAGGAGGTGAAAGATCTCTATAAGGAGAACTATAAAACAAATCATAGATGACACAAACACATAGAAAAATGTTCCACGCTCATGTATCAGAAGAATCAATATCATTAAAATGGCCATACTGCTGAAAGCTATCTACAGATTAAATGCTATTCTCAACAAGCTATCAATGTCATTTTTCACAGAATTAGGAAAACTATTCTAAAATTCATACGGAACAAAAAAAGAGCCTGAATAGCCAAAGCAATCCTAAGCAAAAGGAACAGAGCTGGAGGCATCACATTACCCAACTTCAAACTATACTACAGGGCTACAATAACCAAAACAGCATAGTACTGGTACGAAAACAGACAATAGACCAATGGAACCGAATAAAGAACCTAACAATAAAGCTGCACACCTACAGCCCTCTGATCTTCAACCAAGTTGACAAAAATAAGCAGTGGGGAGAGGACTCCCTATTCAATAAATGGTGCTGGGATACCTGGCTAGCCATATGCAGAAGAATGAAACTGGATCTCATTTTTTTTTTTTTTTACACCATATACAAAAATTAACTGAAGATGGATTAAAGATTTAAAGGTAAGACCTCAAACTATAAGAATCCTAGAAGAAAACCTAGGAAACACTATTCTGGACATGGGCCTTGTGAAATAATTTATGACTAAGTCCTCAAAAGCAATTAAAGCAAAAACAAAAATTGACACGTGGGATACAATCAAAGAAAGAAACGATTGACAGAGTAAACAACCTACAGAATGGGAGAAAAATTTGCAAACTATGCATCTGACAAAAGTCTAATATCTGAAATCTATAAGGAACTTACACAATTAAACAAGAAAATTCACATTAAAAAATAGGCAAAAGACATAAACAGACACTTCTCAAAAGTAAACATATAAGTGGCCAAGAAACATATGAAAAAATACTCCATATTGCAAATCATCAGAGAAATGCAAATCAAAATCACAGTGAGATATTGTCTCATACCATTCACAGTGGCTATTACTAAAAGTCAAAAACAACAAATGTGTTGGGAAGGCTATGGGGAAAAGGGAACTTATACACTGTTGATGGGAATGTAAATTAATTCAGCCACCATGGAAAGTAGTTTGGAGATTTCTCAAAGAACTTAGAACTATCATTTAACCCAACAATCCCATTACTGATTATATATCCAAAAGAAAACAAATCATTCTACCAAAAAGACACATGTGCTCATGTGTTCCTCATAGCACTATTCACAGTATCCAAGAAATGGAATCAACCTAGGTGCCCAGTGGTGGATTGGACAAAGAAAATGTGGTACATAGATGCCATGAAATACTATGCAGCCATAAAAAAGAATGAAATCAAGCCTTTTGCAATATCTTGGATGAAGCTGGAGGGCATTATCCTAAGCAAATTAACACAGGAGCAGAAAGCCAGATACTGCATATTTCCCATTTATAAGTGGGAACTAAACACTGGATACTTGTGCACATAAAGATGGCAACAATATAAACTGGGGAATACTAGAGGAGGCAGGGAAGGGGGAAGGGTTGAAAAATGAACTGTTGGATATTATGCTCAGTACTTGGGTGACAGGATCATTCATACCCCAAACCTTAGGATCACACAACATACCCAGGTAACAAACCGGCATGTGTATCCCCTGAATCTAAAATAAAAGCTGAAAATATAATAATAATGATAATAAATAAAAAGAAAATAACCACATAGAAAAAATAATTGATTCAAGTAAATTTTGGTATTAGGACTCTGGCTGACTATCCCTCAGTGGGATATATTCTAAGAAGAAGACTTTCAAAGGCAGCTAAAGCTTTATGTGGTATATTTATTGGTTTTTAAGAATAGTAGTATTATAATTTTCAACTGTTATATGACTATTATTAGGATAAAGCAAATAAGTAGATATAGTAACATTATTGGGAATCAAGACTTTGCTGTAATGGAAAATAAAAGTTGAAAATACAATAAGTTGGCCAGGTGTGGTGGCTCATGCTTGTAATCCCAGTACTTTGGGAGGCTGAGGCAGGTGGATCATGTGGTCAGGAGTTTGAGACCCGCCTGGCCAATACGCTGAAACTCCATCTCTACCAAAAAATGCAAAAATTAGCTGGTCGTGGTGGCATGCACCTATAGTCCCAGCTACTTGGGAGGCTGAGGCAGGATAATTGCTGGAACCCAGGCTGAGGAAGCTGCAGTGAGCTGAGATCGTACCACTGCACTCCAGCCTGGGTGACAGAGCGAGACTCTGTCTGAAAAAAAAAGAAAGAAAAAAGAAAAAAAAATACACTAAGTTTAAAAAAACCTTTTACATTAAATTTGAATATATGAGTCTTGAGCACATATATTTCCTTGCTTTGCCCACTTGAATGGTCTAACAAGTGGTGACACCTAGCTGCAATGAACATGCTTACTGTCTAGTTCTTGTTGTAAATACTGCTCTCCATTACAAAGAAACAGGACTCCTTGGAGAACGGTGATATGGTTTGGATCTGTGTCCCCACCCAAATCTCATGTCAAATTGTAATCGCCTGCATTGGAGGTGGGGCATGGTGAGAGGTGACTGGATCATGGGGGTGGATTTCTCATTAATGTTTTAGCACCATCCCCTTGGTACTGTTCTTGTGATGATGAGTAAATTCTCGTGAGATCTGGTTTTCTGAAAGTGTGTGGCACCTCCTCCCTCTCTCTTGCTCCTGCTTCAGCCGTGTGAAGTGCCTGCTCCCCCTTCTCCTTCTGCCATGATTATAAGTTTCCTGAGGTTGAGCAGATGCCAGTACCATGCTTCCTGTAAAACCTGTAGAACCATGAGCCAGTTAAACCTCTTTTCTTTATAAATTACCAAGTCTCAGGTAGTTCTTTACAGAAATTCAAGAACAGACTAATACAAATGGCTTAATCCAGATCTGAGAAAAAAATATAAAATGAATCAGAAACATTTAATGGTGCCAGAAATCAAGGAGAAACTCTAAAACTAGTATGTTCTTATAAAAAGGATACAGGACTCATTTTGAAGGGGCTCCCTTTAAACAAATTTGGGACAGTTTGAACATTAAAAAAATAAAGTAAGCAACTGATTTTAACACATTAAATGAAAAAGAAATGTATGAGACCATGGAAATATGATGTAGAGAGAGAGGAAAGAGAGAGAGAGACAGACAGACAGAGACAGACACACACACACACACACACACAGAGAGAGAGAGACATAGACAGTGAAAATAGGGAAGAAACAGAATAAAAGGAAAGCTCATCTTTACAGAATATTAGCTAATAAATAAAGGAAGAAGGATAGGGCCCTAATACAACGATGGACTCAGGTAAGGATCTTTAATGAATACTAAAACAGTTGGGTGACATTTTGGAGAAAAGTCAATCCATACAGTGCCAAAGTACTACCTCACAGATTACTGATGACAAAGGAGAGGAAAATGAAAATGTACCTTTACTCTGTGGAGACCTCTGGCCATCGCCACCTTAACCAAGGGATCAAACTTAGCATCACTTATACCGGGACACTCTTATGACATTAAGTGGCTACCCTAGTGTGATTCAACATTAAGTAACAAAATGGACAATGCAGTGTTCTTGCCAGAGATGTTTAACTTGAATCTAATCAACTTGCCAGACCTAATTTTCAGGGCACAGAAAATATAGGGATAGAGGAACAGGTTATACAACAAACACCAAGAGGAAACAATCAGCTTTATCTAGAATGTGTGGAACCTTCTATGAAATAACTGGACTCCTTTAAAAAGTCAACATAAATAAATTATTAAAAAAGAAAAAGTTTCTTTTTTATATTTTAAAACAAAGCTTTAAAAGGCTAAAAACACAATCAAGTGCAAGAATTTGGCATAATTTTAGAAATATAAATACAAACTGAATATTCGATCATATGGAATTATTGTCATTTTCTTAGATGTGATTATGATATTGTAGTTACATAGAAGAACCTCCTTATTCTTAGGCAATGCATGGTGAAGTAGTGACTAAATGCCATGAATGTCTGCAACTTACTCTAAGTAATTTAACAAATAATAATATATATATATATTTTATTCCTCCTGTATTTCCTCTGTAGGTAGACAGATAGGTAGATCGATAGCTGGATAGATTGATAGACTGATAGATAGATAGCAACAGAGACAGAAGGAGGAAGCAAATAAGGTAAAATGTTAACACTTGGTGAATCTAGAAGGGCATATTGTTAGTTCAATCCATTTATCTTTTCTATAGACTTGAAATTTTTCAAAATAAAAAGTTGAGGGAAAATGCCTAACTATATAACATAAGACATGGAAGAGTCCTTGGATTTTTATCTTATAAAGTTTTCATTTTATAAATTGTAAAATTAAAATTCAAAGAGATTATAGAGCTTACTCAAGGCCACAGAGTTAGCACATAACAGAGCTCAGCCTCTGGTGTTATATTCACTACTCTTTGCTCTCGTGAAAATTAACCTCAGTTTTTATTTCCTTCTCATGCCACACTGGCTTTTCCCTATCTGAAGGACTGGGAGAGGCAGGAGCCTGACAGTGATTGATCCCTGATACTCTCCTCAGGATCATGGTTGCTCCTGCTCATTAGGCCGGAGCTTGGGGACTGCAGGAAGCCCTGTGCTCACACTCCCTCTCACTCTGTCTCCCACCTCAACTTCCTGGACTCCATTGTCTCACCGTTTCTTTAACACAGCACCACCCTCACTGACCTGGCCATGTCACTCCATCAGTCATGTTCCTTAATATTCTCGGGCTGATTGGTTTTAAAGTATTGAAACCAATCATAACAACAGTAACTCAACACAGTCATATCTTGGCCATGCTCATTGGAAACCTCGGTTTTAAATGAAAGGTTATACTCCGGGCAGTAACTTCTCCAATCTCCAAAGGGGTAGTGCCTTCCACAAAAGGGTAGCTTTAAACACACCAACCTGTAAATTAAACCACCATGCTGAGTTTGCACAAGAACATTTTGCAAAGTAGTTTAACAATGAAAATAAGAGTGTTTCCTATTGGGTCCTTTTCCCCTCAAAGAAAGGGAACTAGTGGTGGAGATGCTCAATGGAAATCAAGCATGAATTAAGAGGCTTAAGCCTTTCTAGGTAGAGAAGTAAAAATAACTGAGAAATCTTCAAGGTTGGATTTAACTTTTCTGCTTTTTTTTTGGCCAAATCCCTCCCTCCCCCACCCCCTTTTTGTGTTTTCATTTAACATCGCATTTTCTTTTTCCTTTTCTGATATACCTATGGTTTATTTTCCTTCTTTGACTGGAACAAAAGGATTTTCATCCTTCATGTGTATTGGAAAGCTTGGTATAGAAAATTCTAGACAGTCAGTCTTGTCCCCATCTAGCTGTTGCTTATAATGGACCTCTTTTCAGTGAGTAAGTAATGAAGGTAGCTGTTAAATAAAAATGAATGTTATATATAAAATTGTAAAATGTTATTTTCTACCTTGTAGAGAAAAAGCATATCAATGTGGAATGTATAATTTACAGTCAAGCTGGAAGACTACAGCAATTTAAATGGTACTAGGCATGGAATGGGCAGGAAATCAAAAGTCATCAAGGAAAGTTGGAGGATATTCCAGAGATTGCAACATAAGCCCCAGAGGTTCAATGTATTTGCTGAGTAAGGGCCTTAGAAAAACAAGTCTGTCGGTTGATATTATTGGCACATTCTTTCCAAATGACAGACATCATCTCTTCTCCTGAATTTATGGGGCTGAGTTTCTCTTTTGTAGTATAGTGTGTGTCTCTGCATATGGAACTCTAAAATTAGCTTTTTTAAAAGCAGGCATAACAAGCTGTTGGCCGGGTTTTATTTTATCTGTACAATATTTTTTAAAATAAGAAATTTGCACATAAAATCCCTGATTTCCAACTTCTCTGGGAAAATCTGGCAACCCTGGGCTTGAATTTTCTCCTGTTAAAAGTTGCTTATCTCCCATGGCTGTGAGCTCTGCAGTTTACTGCAATCCCTAGAAGTCCCTGTTGTATATCCAGACGGCTTTATTTAAATGGCTAGCTCCCAGCAGCCTCTGAGTTTGAGACCTGTGTCATACAGTTTCAATTCATTTCGATGAAACCATTTCTTTTTTGACAAGGATAGATATTTACATCTGTTACGGCACCTCATGCATTCAGGATGCCTTACAAGGAGTTTTACGTTACATCATTTTATTTATTCCTTCCAACTTTTAAGATAAATAAAATTATTATAATTACTTTAAAAATATGTTCCTGAATCTTGGAGAGGCTATGGAACTTGCCCAAGGCCACGAAGTTAGCAGCAGAGCTGGATTCAAACCCAAAGCCCATGCCATCAGAGAACTGAGGCAAAAGAGAATGGTGAGGTTGTAGTTACCCACGGCTGATTTCCCTGAAAAGAAAGAAAGCAACATGATAGCATTAAATGACCAAGACCTGGGCCTGAGAACACGGGCTTGTCTTTCTGAGGGTCTTACCGCTTATTGGTTGGTAACCTTGAGAAATCCCCTTTCCTCTCTTAGTCTCAGTTTCACAATGTACAAAATGAGGGGAGAGACGTGGGTGGATAAGGAGACCTCTAGAAGCCCTCAGCCTACTGTCTTCCTTCGTGTTCGGTACATAGCTGGGAAAAGATTTGTTCCTTTTCTTCTGCTCCCTCTGCTGGGCATGGAGCAAGAGGACACATTTTGCTGCCCAAGCTCTTTTGAATTTAAATGAATCATTTATCAACGACTTGCACTATACAAGGTCATGATGATCACCTGGTGAGGAGACCTAGACTAGCGATGATTATGAGTCACTTTCTAATCACTGTGCAGAGCAGAAGAAGTGAAGGTCTAAAGTATCTCAGGATTCTATTGTAAACATAGAAGTCATAGAATCAGAAACGTCATAATAATCAGAGAAACAACGAGAGCTCATATTTATAAAGCACTAACAATAGGCCAGGCATTGTCTTAAGGTTTTATCTATTTTCATTTCCATTTGACTCTTAAAACTATGAAAGTTGCCACTTATTATCTTCATGTTGCACTGGGAGGGAGATTAGAATAGAATCCCCTTCTTTTTCAGATGAAGAAATTGAGGCCCGGGGACACTAAATGACTTACCTGAAGTCAGGCAGCCGCTCACTGCTAGCAGAGCTAAGACTGGAAGCTATTCTAGAAATGTGTTTTATTTCTTCATTCAGATTCTCCAATTTAAAACCTGGCTAACGAGATAGGACTATTATACCAAGAAATAATTAACAGAAGGAGGCATATAATTAGAAGCTTAAATTTCAAGAGTGGAAATGGGCCTTAGAGGCCATCTATTATGACTTCCTATACAAACAGAAACATCTCTCCATGCCCCTGACAATTAAGTGCTTAGCATTTGACTTGAAACCCACCTCTAGTCCTAATTTTGTTACTTGGAGCTATACAGGATATATCTACGTTGTCTTCTGTGCACAGTCCTCCAAGAATTTCAAAATAGCTCTTGTGAACCTATAACACATCATGTCCATGCTAAAAACCCTAAACTTCTTTAAGTCTTTCACATTATGCATGATTTTGAACAGTATTCATTATAAACCCGGTTGTCTCCCTTTGATGGATTACAAAGATGGCTTCCAATGAATGATGCCTCCTGTCCTTGTGTAGTTCCCTCCTATCCTGAATTTTAGCTGTCTTGTCCATGTGTAGTCCCCTCCCATCCTGATTTTTAGTTGTCCTTAGAGCTACATAGAATGTGACAAAAGTGACTCTGTGCTAGTTCTGATCTTCAGCCTTAAGAAGGCCTGATAACTTTGATCTTTGTGCCCTTAGAAGGTAGTGCCACATAAGAAGTTCAGCTAGCCTAGGCTGGCCATGGTGGCTCACGCCTGTAATCCCAGCACTTTGGGAGGCCGAGGTGGGCAGATCACGAGGTTAGGAGTTCGAGACCAGCCTGACCAACATGGTGAAACCCCGTGTCTACTAAAAATAGAAAAATTAGCCGGGCGTGATGGTGCATGCCTGTAATTCCAGCTACTCAGGAGGCTGAGGCAGGAGAATTGCTTGAACCTGGGAGGCAGAGGTTGCAGTGAGCTGAGATCGTGCCATTGCACCCCAGCCTGGGTGACAGAGTGAGACTCCATCTCAAATATATATATATATTTGTGTGTGTGTGTGTATATATATATAATACATATATATGTATAAAAGAAAAGAATTTCAGCTAGCCTGCTGGAGAGATGAGATCCCAGGGCATGCAATACCACGTGGAGAAGCCATGTTGGATGTTCCAGCCTGTGAGTCTCCAGAGTGCTCCAGCACCAGCTGCCAACTGGTGTCAGGGTTCTCTAGAGGGACAGAACTAGTAGTAGACATATATATACACACACACACATATATATGTACATACATGTATATATATACATGTATATATGTACATACATGTATATACATGTATATATGTACATACATGCACATATATACATACATGT